>NW_023994649.1:0-152500 GCF_015586225.1 Lucilia sericata | reverse complement strand
CTTAGTACAGTTAGTACATCTTTAAGGGTCCTCGTAGCTATTGGATCCACTTGTTCTTACTCAGGTTTCGTTAGATACATGTAATTCAGTTAGGAGTGTATTATAAACAACAAAATTTACGGTATTTTGAACTGTTTTTCATTTGGTATTTTCCTGTTTGCCAACATTTCATAATTTCAATTCAAATTTCGTTTGCCTATTTTAATTCTAAAATCAGAATTTCGTTTTTGCAATTTATGCAGCTTTATAATTTATAAATACATCTGATAGAATTACAAAGAAAACAACCAAAAAGTATTTAACCAATGTTTTTCAATATTGCCGTAAAACTTTATCATCAAATATTTAAATAACGATCAATAGCATGTTACATTTTTAAAATTGACAGAACCTACGATATAAATAAGAGATAAAATTTAAAAATATTCACAATATAACTAAACACACACCTGAATCGTAGCTGAAAAGAACCCCCCAACAGAATTAAACAGAAAACTTGAACTTCAATGCTAAATATTGCAAATGTAACAAGTGTATTTTGTTTGTGGTAAACATGCAACATTTGTTCTTTTGGAGAGCAAAAAAAAAAACTAAATAAATAGAATGTAAAAAGTTACCATACGAATACTAGAATTGCTCCTAATGTTGTAGAAGTGTATGTGTGTACTAGGGTTGGTAAAGTGGGTACAATAGTACCTTTTTGTGTACAATTCGTTTTCTATTACAACTTTGTTAGAAAAATATGGAGCTGATTTTTTTAAATTAAAAGCATAATATCGGGAAAAGATAGTTTCGGGTCATAATTTTTTGTATTTGGTTCAAAAAAGTACAGTTTATATTGATAGTTTCGTACCACTTTCAAATATCATTTGCCATCTCTGGTGTGTATGTTTATCCTAGAAACGTCACAATATTTAAAAATCTGAAAGATAAAAATAAAGTTATTTAACAATTTGAATAACTGCTCGACATCCACAAACTGTACAACAACAAATGGAAATAGACTGAAAGAAATATCCCGCTGTCAATAGAAGAGAGTTAGTAGAAAAAAAAACTTTAACAAACTGCTCTTAAATAGACGTATAGGAAAAAGGGATTAACATAAGACAATGATAAAACACCATTTCCAATAGAATTTATAAAAATTTAAATACTTCAAATATCAAAACTTTAGTTTTCTTAAAGCTTTTAAAAAGGGCTCTTTTTAACATCCAATAAAACATTTCCTAAGATTTTCCTAGGAAATGGTGTAGACAACATATAGATTTTTGATTAACATCAATTAACAAACGAAAATAAAAAGGAAAAATCACCCGTAAGTCAAATGCGAAAGTAGAAGCTGAATTGGCCCTTAAACATGAAAAATAGAAATAAGACTTGATGTCTCCTCTACTCTGCTCTTCACTTAACAGACACTGCACAAACAAAAAGACAATGGGTGGTTTTTCACATTAATTTTTTTCAAAAGTTGTTTTTAAGCAAATGATTTAAAAAAGGGAAAAATACATGAATTCTTTATTAGATTTAATAAGATTTTTATCAGTAACTAACTATTCAAGCCACCAACCAACCGCCAAACAACAACAAAAAACTAAACATTCAAAATTAATGGATTCTTAACAATATCGCTTCCTATGATCTGCCATACATCCATATAAATTTAGAACACTGCCATAGGAAAACAAAAAATAAAAAAAAAATATTACCAAGAATTTTAATTAATAATAAAAATTGTTTTAATTGGTTTGGAGTTTGACTATTTGCCATTAATCGCAAAGTGTCTCAAAGTGTGGCTTTTGGTTTGGGAAATAATGAAAAAACAAACTGCATTTTTCCAAAAACAACTGCTAAATAGTTGTATGTAGGCGTAACAAACATAAATATTTTGAACATTTAATAATCGCTGCAATGAGTGGCTTATTTTTTTCCTATAAAGTTTCTTTTTTTCCAGTTGTATTTTATCAATAAACCACCAACCAAAATGTTGATACATATTTTTTACTCATTAAAATGGAGTATGTATTTGACGTTGAAATATTCATGCGTTTTTTTCTAGTTAGTTGCAATTTGGGACGTATTGATGGTGGTGGTAGGTACACTTTGAAAAAAATAGACCAGACTATAGACTAGACTATAGACTAGACTATAGACTAGACTATAGACTAGACTATAGACTAGACTATAGACTAGACTATAGACTAGACTATAGACTAGACTGTAGACTAGACTATAGACTAGACTATAGACTAGACTATAGACTAGACTATAGACTAGACTATAGACTAAACTATAGACTAAACTATAGACTAGACTATAGACTAGACTATAGACTAGACTATAGACTAGACTATAGACTAGACTATAGACTAGACTATAGACTAGACTATAGACTAGACTATAGACTAGACTATAGACTAGAATATAGACTAGACTATAGACTAGACTATAGACTAGACTATAGACTAGACTATAGACTAGACTATAGACTAGACTATAGACTAGACTATAGACTATAGACTATAGACTAGACTAGACTAGACTATAGACTAGACTAGACTAGACTAGACTAGACTAGACTAGACTAGACTAGACTAGACTAGACTAGACTAGACTAGACTAGACTAGACTAGACTAGACTAGACTAGACTAGACTAGACTAGACTAGACTAGACTATAGACTAGACTATAGACTAGACTATAGACTAGACTATAGACTAGACTATAGACTAGACTATAGACTAGACTATAGACTAAACTATAGACTAGACTATAGACTAGACTATAGACTAGACTATAGACTAGACTATAGACTAGAATATAGATTAGACTATAGACTAGACTATAGACTAGACTATAGACTAGACTATAGACTAGACTATAGACTAGACTATAGACTAGACTATAGACTAGACTATAGACTAGACAATAGACTAGACTATAGACTAGACTATAGACTAGACTATAGACTAAACTATAGACTAGACTATAGACTAGACTATAGACTAGACTATAGACTAGAATATAGACTAGACTATAGACTAGACTATAGACTTGACTATAGACTAGACTATAGACTAGACTATAGACTAGACTATAGACTAGACTATAGACTAAACTATAGACTAGACTATAGACTAGACTATAGACTAGACTATAGACTAGACTATAGACTAGAATATAGACTAGACTATAGACTAGACTATAGACTAGACTATAGACTAGACTATAGACTAGACTATAGACTAGACTATAGACTAGACTATAGACTAGACTATAGACTAGACTATAGACTAGACTATAGACTAGACTATAGACTAGACTATAGACTAGACTATAGACTAGACTATAGACTAGACTATAGACTAGACTATAGACTAGACTATAGACTAGACTATAGACTAGACTATAGACTAGACTAGACTAGACTATAGACTAGACTATAGACTAGACTATAGACTAGACTATAGACTAGACTATAGACTAGACTATAGACTAGACTATAGACTAGACTATAGACTAGACTATAGACTAGACTATAGACTAGACTATAGACTAGACTATAGACTAGACTATAGACTAGACTATAGACTAGACTATAGACTAGACTATAGACTAGACTATAGACTAGACTATAGACTAGACTATAGACTAGACTATAGACTATAGACTAGACTATAGACTAGACTATAGACTAGACTATAGACTAGACTATAGACTAGACTATAGACTAGACTATAGACTAGACTATAGACTAGACTATAGACTAGACTATAGACTAGACTATAGACTAGACTATAGACTAGACTATAGACTAGACTATAGACTAGACTATAGACTAGACTATAGACTAGACTATAGACTAGACTATAGACTAGACTATAGACTAGACTATAGACTAGACTATAGACTAGACTATAGACTATACTAGACATAGACTAGACTATAGACTAGACTATAGACTAGACTATAGACTAGACTATAGACTAGACTATAGACTAGACTATAGAACTAGACTATAGACTAGACTATAGACTAGACTATAGACTAGACTATGACTAGACTATAGACTAGACTATAGACTAGACTATAGACTAGACTATAGACTAGACTATAGACTAGACTATAGACTAGACTAGAGACTAGACTATAGACTAGACTATAGACTAGACTATAGACTAGACTATAGACTAGACTATAGACTAGACTATAGACTAGACTATAGACTAGACTATAGACTAGACTATAGACTAGACTATAGACTAGACTATAGACTAGACTATAGACTAGACTATAGACTAGACTATAGACTAGACTATAGACTAGACTATAGACTAGACTATAGACTAGACTATAGACTAGACTATAGACTAGACTATAGACTAGACTATAGACTAGACTATAGACTAGACTATAGACTAGACTATAGACTAGACTATAGACTAGACTATAGACTAGACTATAGACTAGACTATAGAATAGACAATAGACTAGACTATAGACTAGACTATAGACTAGACTATAGACTAGACTATAGACTAGACTATAGACTAGACTATAGACTAGACTATAGACTAGACTATAGACTAGACTATAGACTAGACTATAGACTAGACTATAGACTAGACTATAGACTAGACTATAGACTAGACTATAGACTAGACTATAGACTAGACTATAGACTAGACTATAGACTAGACTATAGACTAGACTATAGACTAGACTATAGACTAGACTATAGACTAGACTATAGACTAGACTATAGACTAGACTATAGACTAGACTATAGACTAGACTATATACTAGACTATAGACTAGACTATAGACTAGACTATAGACTAGACTATAGACTAGACTATAGACTAGACTATAGACTAGACTATAGACTAGACTATAGACTAGACTATAGACTAGACTATAGACTAGACTATAGACTAGACTATAGACTAGACTATAGACTAGACTATAGACTAGACTATAGACTAGACTAGACTATAGACTAGACTATAGACTAGACTATAGACTAGACTATAGACTAGACTAGACTATAGACTAGACTATAGACTAGACTATAGACTAGACTAGACTATAGACTAGACTATAGACTAGACTATAGACTAGACTAGACTATAGACTAGACTATAGACTAGACTATAGGCTAGACTATAGACTAGACTATAGACTAGACTATAGACTAGACTATAGACTAGACTATAGACTAGACTATATAGACTAGACTATAGACTAGACTATAGACTAGACTATAGACTAGACTATAGACTAGACTATAGACTAGACTATAGACTAGACTATAGACTAGACTATACTACTAGACTAGACTATAGACTAGACTATAGACTAGACTATAGACTAGACTATAGACTAGACTATAGACTAGACTATAGACTAGACTAAGACTAGACTATAGACTACTTAGACTAGACTATAGACTAGACTATAGACTAGACTATAGACTAGACTATAGACTAGACTATAGACTAGACTATAGACTAGACTATAGACTAGACTATAGACTAGACTATAGACTAGACTATAGACTAGACTATAGACTAGACTATAGACTAGACTATAGACTAGACTATAGACTAGACTATAGACTAGACTATAGACTATAGACTAGAATATAGACTAGACTATAGACTAGACTATGGACTAGACTATAGTCTAGACTATAGGATTCGATTAAACATTATTTCGTATTATACACGAAATTTTTGTAAATATTACTAAAAAAAGTTACGATTTTTTCTTTCGTAATGTTAAGCATGATTTATTTTCAGTCTGGTTATGTGTTTGTAAAAATCTTATAATAAAATTGTAACTGCTTCTAATAGCATTTTAACGATGTACGCCAATAATTTCTCTTGGTGTATGCAACACCAAACGACATTATAGAAAATAATACCAACCCCACTGTGTTTGCGACAAATGTGTTCATTAGTTTGAAACAAGTGCAACATTTGGTTGGGTTTTTTTTTTCTGCCAACATTTTGTTCACAAAGCTTTTAGCAAATAAGAGTGTAAATAAATAAAATATTTCGAAAATAAGAAATAAAAAATATATAAAATATTAAAACGTTTTGCAAAGTTAAATATTTAGCGCTGCTGTCTTCCAACAAAATGTCATAAATTGCCATGATTTATGCGAAATTTGTAAAGACACACGTTACCACTTAAGCGGTGGAAAAACATAAATGGTTTATATCGATTTCGTACGAAATGTGTCAGTTTTTGCTTTTTTTTTTTTGTTTTTCTTTCAAAATTTTCACATTTAGTTTCCTGTGGTCAATAGTAATAACAACAAATATCGAAAATGTTTGCATGTTTATAAGTATTTGATCTCTTTTTTGTTGGTTTTATAACAACTGGTGGCCGAAAAAAGGTGTTTTATATGAACAGAAACTGGAGAGGAGATTTTATCTTGAAACATATTTACAAACATACTAAATAACAAGTCTTAAAGACAATGGATTCTCATAATAAATATTTTTATTAATTGAATTGTCTAGTGTGACAAGATGTTTACAAATGGCTCGGTTAAATAGCTTTCACATTTGTAAATGCCAGCGATACAACAGCTTGTGTATCAACAACTAATGCTGACAATGCATAATGCAACAAATCGTAGCTCCCTGGAAGAACGATCAATATCACATGATTATGTCCTACTAATATTTGATTGCATGATTGCATTAACGTTTCATTACATAATTTCTTTTAAAGAAATTAAGAAGTTCAAAGGTTTTCACCAAATATTCCAAATATGTTATTAAAACCTAACCCATCTTTTTCATTTGAATAAGCAAGCATATGCAAAAAATCGATCGTTTACAGTTTAAAAGGAAGATAGTCTGACAGACGTTTGATTTGAGTAGACCACACAATTGCTAACAATGTATTTGAATTAAAAACCCATAATGACATGATATCCAAAAATTCAAAATAGTTTTTTTTTTACTTTTATTTCTATGTTAAACATTTCCTTTAACTATAAACCATAGCTATTTTATTGTTTTCTTTTAACAAACAATAACAGCCAGAAGCTAAATGATGAAAATTTTTAAATTGTTATTAAAAGAAAAAAACTTAAATCAATAGAAATTATAGTGATATTGTTAAGATAAGAAAAGAATAAGTAATAGAAATCAGCAACGAACAAAAGACACTCCCAAACTACAGAAACTATTAGAAGGCACAAAAAAAAACAAACCTAAAATCTATTAAAAAGTGTTTAAAATGATTAATTTGTAAATCAAAGAAAAATTTTATTTATAATTTTATTACAGGTTTTATTGATAAAACAAATTAACAAAACATTTAGCATATGTTAAGGCTTTATATAAATATTTGATTAAAACTGTTATACAAAGTTTTATAATTATTATAATATTAAATAACACCATTTCGTTTTGCTTTTCAGATTATAACATGTGTGTTTAAGGTAAGTTCACATCGTTCAAATATTTTGTAATTTTTTGAAAATATTAACTGAGGATTCACAGATATATGCATTGTTGTATATAATTCATATTTGAACTGACATGCTCATATTGATAATTATCAAAGTGGGCAATAGAGAATAGGTTAGGTTGATAAGAGGATGTAGCTACATCCAATCCGAAGAAATACACCTAGGCCACTATCGGGCCTTTTGTGCGCTCCTTTTTAATGGAAAATGTTTGTTGGTAAAAACAAAATCCTTATATAGTATTCACTAAATGTATTATCGTCCGATGTTCAGACCGACCCTCAGTTTCCTGGGCGCTATTCCTAAGAATTTTCCAATCAGTGTTCGTGAGGGATGTTATATCCGGAATAATATCACTCCCAAGATATTTGGATCTAATTTAGGCGAAAGCTTAATAATGGCAAAGAAAGTGCTACAGAGTTTCACTTTCCTCCCTAAATGCTCTACATTTGTCTGAATACGCACGTCCAATTTTGTGTAGCTGTATCCTGTGTCTCCACTCAGAATACGTAACATTATACTAATCTCAAACTTGCTCATTTTGTGTAGGCTTCTTGTCCTGATCTCGTTACGGTCACGCCATAGGTACTTTGTTGTTCTACCCACCGGTTTTTTATTCCAAATATCCTTATGGGTTTCTCTCAACCATAGTTTTCAATTCTGACCTCGTTGTGTCAAATTGTTTTGCGTGGGTGAAGTTAACCACATCGAGTTCAATTCCGTTTAAAGCTGTTACATTCGCTCTCTCGTTGCCGACGGGGGTACTAATGGCCTGGTACCCATACGATGTAGGAACTCTATCATCTGATATGGCCGTAATTGCTTTCTGGGTGTCGGTAAATATATTATTGTAATCCTATTTACGTATCCTGTTATTACTTATACTTCTGCCTGGAAGCTGTGATTAGGTAAACGGTAGTATATTTCTGTTTCTGGGTCTGCAATATGGAACCCCAGGCCATTATGTCCCTGAGTTAAGAGACATTCCTTGTAGCAATGGTTTTCTACCGGTCTTTGCTCCAATGTTCCGCTTGACCAAATCTATCTTTGTTCAGTGTTTCAAATTTTCCGACATATTCTGTTTCTGTTATGCGATCAGACACGTCCGATGCATGTATATAGCCCTACAAAGTGTCCAATATACATTGATGATGTGTCCTATAACCGTTTTTGGCCAGTTCGCTTAAAGTTATGAGCCGTTCGGCTGTAAGTTTCACCACAGAGCCTTGGTTGACGTAGTACTCATGGCACCACTTATACCCAATCAGTATGTACCCTGAACTGTAGTAGTTTGATATTACATTTGGTCTAATTACACTTTTATAAAGCCAATATGTCATAGTAGAACTAAGACCTAATTTCATGCCTATGGGTCTCCTACATAGCGCCCAGCGCCGATGTGCATTGATAATCCTATCCTCTATGTGGTGTCTCCATTTTAATTTTGATCAATGATTACACCCAAGTACTTAACTCTGTCTATCACCGATATTTTCTTGCACAGGAAACAGGGTTCAGTACATTTAGAAATGTTTGTCCTTCTTGTGAAAAGACAGATTTCCTCTTCGCCGAGTTAACATTGAGGCCTCTCGGTTAAGCCCAGCTCAAGGTCGTATTCAGAGCTTCTTGAGCTCATCTACACAAATAATTTAGATCCTTTCCCCTTAGAAGTATTACGAAATCGTCTACACAGCAGACAGATCCAAGTCCTTTATCGGTTAAAGTCCTTAGGAGGCTATTCATCGTGATAACCCAGAGTAAAGGGGACAAAATGCCACCCTGTGGGGTACCGCGAAATACCCCTATCCTGGTTGATATATCGTATCACATCTTATCCATCTGTTCCTTAGCATGTGGTTAATCCTGCTATGGAGCACCCTGTCAACATAAAACTGGACTAAGGATTGAATAAGAGTATCATTATGCATGTTATTAAAGGCGTCTTCGATGCCACGCCCCCTATTTCTTAGCCCCCAATTAATTACCCAAATGTTTGAAAAGATTTCAAAATCGGGAAAATTTTTAGTTTAAAACTGTACCTTCCATAAACAGACAGATGGAATGGTAATGGCAGTTTTGTGTATAAAAAATCACAAATATTCAGCTTTCGCTCTTCGGACTAAGGGTCAAGCTAAAACGAATGGGCGAAACGCAAACAAATATATAGTTAAACGAAACATTTTATATATTCAAAATTTTAATGACATTTTATTATTTTATAAATAATTATATAATTAATTACGCCTTATTTACACCGTCAGAAAAACTTTTCGTTATAAAATTAACCTGTAGGCAAGGTGTGGTGCTATTAATACCCTTAAATGGATTAACAATTTTATCACCCGTCAAATCGTCATCGGCCAAATGCCAGGCCATTTGATAAGGACAACGACCCTTAATAATGGCCGCATCTTCATTGTCACAGGGCACGCAAAAATCATGACCAGCCAAACAATTCTCAATCAAACCATTCACCTCGCCCATAGAGGAGAATGTTTGATAAACATGAGCTGAATAACAATCGAAGGCCTCATCGATTTTGGTATTCGAACTGCACTCGGCCGTAGTCATTTGTGAATAAAATGTATTGGTGTTGGTATTAAAATAGGTGGTAGCGGTTTTAATCTGTATGCGTAAAGGATATAGTTAAAAAAATTATATATTTTTCTATGTTTAAGTTGCACTTACCGCCGTTGAGGCACAATTTTTATATTTAGTTTCATCTTTCTCAAATTTCCGTTTACAATCCTTGAGAGAATTATTAAATGGATTATTATAATGATTGCGTAAATTTTTCAAGGTATTTTCCGGGTTATTAAGCAACGACGAAAATGCTGTATTCGCTTTATTGATGCAGGTTTTTAGATTTACTTTTAAAACATTATCAGCTGGTATTTTGCCACGATACTTTTCCACACACACATCATTAACATCACCCAACATTTCCATGGGATCCAATTTATCTTTCATATCGCGCAATTTAACATCCATAACAGCATCATAATATTCAATTACTTCTAAACGTAATTCAAATTTCTTGCGAAAATCCTCTAGATATTTATCCAAGGTGCGCATTTGTTCCTCGAATTGTCGTTGATGTTGTAAAATGTAATTATCCACCTTGGCAGTAGGACTTGTGGTGGTATACATGGCCTCAGGCATAAACTCTATTTTGCTCTACATATGTAAGAAATTCCTTTATAATTTATTAAAAATTTAATAAACTATTCCACCCACCTGCACTCCTGTGCTCCATGCCATTACTACCACAGTTAATAATGAAAATTTCATTTTTGTTTTTTTTTATGTTCCGCTTTTCCAATACTATTTTGCTGGCAAAAACTTATTGAAATATTTGTTTTCAATTCGTGTTCAACTCTTTTTATATGCAAAATTTTTCAAGTTCAATTTCATGTGCATATTTCTACTCATAATTAAATATTTACTGATAATGTTTTTGTTCATGTTTTACGCATTATTTCTAAAGTGATAAGCTTTTCTTCTAAATTTTCTTCCACCGAATGCAATTTGTTTATAATAAAATACTCAAACTATGTATTTATTTATTTACATTTGAAAAATTATTGTTACAATTATTTCCGAGTTTGTTTTCAAATTCTTATCTCTGTTTGGGGTTTTGTAAAAAACATTTATTTAAAAAAAAAATCACGAAAGGGAATCACTTGATTAGCTGGTCAGCATAAATATTTATAAACCCAGCAAGTTTTTTTTCGAATTTCTAGGTACTTATTAGAAGCTATTTTGTATAACGGAATTTAAAAAAAAAAACCTTTAAAAATCGGGCTAATCCCGCTTTTGGCCGGATGTCTGGTCACGTTATTTTATTTTATTAAAATCAGACTATATCTTTAAAAATTTTTTTAAAAGTGTTTGATCTGATTTCAATGAAATTTAGTGGAAATATTTTCCTGACTTTGTAGAATATGCCGACAAATTTTTTTGAAATTATATTCATAATTGTGATCTGTGACCCCGTCTGACGCGTCAGACATTTCGCATTAACGGACATTGCCCAATCGACCAGAGAGAGAGATGCTGTGAGAAGTTAGTTAGTTAGTTAGTTAGGTAGTTAGTTAGTTAGTTAGTTAGTTAGTTAGTTAGTTAGTTAGTTAGTTAGTAGTAGTTAGTTAGTTAGTTAGTTAGTTAGTTAGGTAGTTAGTTAGTTAGTTAGTTAGTTAGTTAGTTAGTTAGTTATGTTAGTTTAGTTAGTTAGTTCGTTAGTTAGTTATTAGTTAGTTAGTTAGTTAGTTAGTTCGTTAGTTTTAGTTTAGTTCGGTAGTTAGTTAGTTAGTTCAGTTTAGTTCGTTAAGTTAGTTAGTTCGGTAGTTGTAGTGTTCGTTCGTTCGTTGTTAGTTAGTAGTTAGTTATTTAGTTCGTTTCGTTCGTTCGTTCGTTCGTTAGTTCGTTCGTTCGTTCGTTCGTTCTAGTTCGTTCGTTCGTTCGTGTTCGTTCGTTCGTTCGTTCGTTCGTTCGTTCGTTCGTTCGTTCGTTCGTTAGGTTCGTTCGTTCTTCGTTCGTTAGTTCGTTCGGTCGTTCGTTCGTTCGTTCGTTCGTTCGTTCGTTCGTTCGTTCGTTCGTTCGTTCGTTAGTTCGTTCGTTCGTTCGTTCGTTCGTCGTTCGTTCGTTCGTTCGTTCGTTCGTTCGTTCGTTCGTTCGTTCAGTTCGTTCGTTCGTTCGTTCGTTCGTTCGTTCGTTCGTTCGTTAGTTCGTTCGTTCGTTCGTTCGTTCGTTCGTTCGTTCGTTCGTTCGTTCTTCGTATCGTTCGTTCGTTCGTTCGTTCGTTCGTTTCGTTCGTTCGTTCGGTTCGTTCGTTCGTTCGTTCGTTCGTTCGTTGTTCGTTCGTTCGTTCGTTCGTTCGTTCGTTCGTTCGTTCGTTCGTTCGTTCGTTCGTTCGTTCGTTCGTTTCGTTCTTCGTTTCGTTCGTTCGTTTCGTTCGTTAGTCGTTCGTTGCGTTCGTTCGTTCGTTCGTTCGTTCGTTCGTTCGTTTCGTTCGTTCGTTCGTTTTCGTTCGTTCGTTCGTTCGTTCGTTCGTTTTCGTTCGTTCGTTCGTTCGTTTCGTTCGTTCGTTCGTTCGTTCGTATCGTCGTTTCGTTCTCGTTCGTTCGTTCTTCGTTTTCGTGTCAGTTCGTTCGTTCGTTCGTTTCGTTCGTTCGTTCGTTCGTTCGTTCGTTCGTTCGTTCGTTCGTTTCGTCGTTCGTTCGTTTCGTTCGTTTCGTTCGTTCGTTCGTTTCGTTCGTTCGTTCGTTCGTTGTCGTTTCGTTCGTTCGTTCGTTCGTTCCGTTCGTTCGTTCGTTCGTTCGTTCGTTCGTTCGTTCGTTCGTTCGTTCGTTCGTTCGTTCGTTCGTTGTTCGTTCGTTCGTTCGTTCGTTCGTTCGTTCGTTCGTTCGTTCGTTCGTTCGTTCGTTCGTTCGTTCGTTCGTTCGGTCGTTCGTTTTCGTTCGTTCGTTCGTTCGTTCGTTCGTTCGTTTCGTTCGTCGTTCGTTCGTTCGTTAGTTCGTTCGTTCGTGTCGTTACGTTCGTTCGTTCGGTTCGTTCGTTCGTTACGTTCGTTCGTTCGTTTCGTTCGTTCGTTCGTTCGTTCGTTCGTTCGTTCGTTCGTTCGTTCGTTCGTTCGTTCGTCTTGTTCGTTCGTTCGTTCGTTCGTTCGTTTCGTTCGTTCGTTCGTTCGTTCGTTCGTTCGTTCGTTCGTTCGTTCGTTCGTTCGTTCGTTCGTCGATTCCGTTCGTTAGTTCGTTCGTTCTTTCGTTCCTCGGCTCCTGTCCTCCCTGATATGTAATGTATACTTCATTTTGGAATCGGTACAACTGATCAAACAAGTCAAGATGGCAAAAGCCTTAAGGCATAGATTTGACTATAATCAAACATTAATTATATCTCTTGAGAATATATACAACTCCATGCTATAGTATCCATAAAAACCGCTTATTTTATAATCATTGCATATGGATGGAGCTGACACGTCGAAAAAGAGAAAGCTGTTCAGTATTTTCCAATTTACATGAACAACTTTGGCGATGCGATATTTGGTCCATAAACTTTTTCGTTATTCCATTTATGAATGAAATATTCGATTTACATATGTGAGACTTAAGTATTTTTTAGTTAATTGTATTACAATATCATTATCACAATATTTTAAAGAAAGCCCTTTCAAAAGGGTTTCAAAAGGGTTCATCTTTGGATTAAAAGTGACGTATAAAATAAGTTTTATGAAAATAGATTCAAAATCGGGACTACTACTGCATAATTAATTGAAGTTTAATTGTGTTCACTTAAAACACTTAGGATAAAAATTTATAATGTAAATTTTATTTAAAACCGCAAGTCCAAAAACAAACAAAAAAGAACACTGCAATGACTAGTAATAAATAAATTACAATATACTTAGTATACACATAATCTATTATTATTTAATCTTAATACAAACAGACTTACTTATCTGACTTAACGCTAATCTAATATAATTTTATTAATAAGCAATTAATCGTCTCATTGCGGCCATAAAATGGATTTGTCATCGAGAAATTCTTGTGATCAACATGAGCTTGACGCATATAGAAAACATCTGAACAAAAATCTTCACTATTATTTAAATTCTCCAAACATTTATTGATCAAAGTATTGGCCTCGGCTACCAAAGATAAAGTACGATTTTGAGCCAAAAAACTACAATCTATGGCCTTTTTTATGTAAGTGTTAGCGCTACATTGAGCGGACTCGATTTGTGTATTAAAGGTTTTCTGATTACTGAGAGTAACAACATTGACCGATGAAATCTAGAGTACAAATTAATATAATTTAATAGATCTAATTAAAGTAATTGATAAATCTATTCAACTTACCAAACCCGTTAAACAATTGGTATAATTAAAGGTCAACATATTGGCATGTTTTGTGGCACAATTTTTAATTTCCTTCTCAAAATTATTTCTATAATAATTTTGTAAATTATTTCTAGTTGTTAGTGGTGGATTCAACAAATTGGTTAATTGATTTTTGGCCGTTGTAACGCAAGCTTGCATTGATGTTTTGGTGGCTTCAATTGTGGGTATTCTAGGACGATATTTGGTTACACAATGTTTACTAAAATCACTTAAAATTTCCATGGGATTAAGGAGTTCATCATTGATTTTCAAACTATCTATTAACATTTCCAATTGAGTGTCGAGTGTATTGAGGCGTCCATTAAACAGTTGTTTGAATATTTCCATTTGATGATCAAATTGCTTAATGGTTCTCTCATATTGTCTTTTATTAATGCTTATATAATCATCACTGCGAAATGAGGAGTTATAAGTGTTACTACTGCTGAAAACTTCACCATTATTAAGCTAAAAATATATATTATATAAATCTGTTAAGAATTTAAATTTTTCTTATAATATTATTTTTTATTTCACCTTTAAAATTGCAAACAGTCCACAACACACTAAAATTATTTTATAATGCAGCATTTTGCTTTTAACTCTGACTTTATGTCTTGAAATATTTAATTAAAACTGAATGTTTTTTTCAAAATTAATTCATTAAATACTGTAAATATTATGAATTATAAAAAAAAAACATAAAAAATCCCCTTAATGTCTTGTGTTATCTGTTTCATGAGCCAACGAGAGTAATCTTGAGAAAGCTTAATTCTCCCCAAAATATGGTCTTATCAGTTTCTTAATGAAAGCGAAATCTTTCAATTTATTTAGAATTTGGAATTTTATTACAATTGCTATATATAGTACGTGGGTTGATTCGTAAGTTAAGTTATTAAAATTTTTCTTAAACAAAAAACTTCACACCATAAATAATTCGAAATATTACAAATATCTTGCCAAGTAGGGAGTTAGGTTAGTACTTACTACGATTGGTAATAACGTATACAGTTATTCGTAAGTCATTACTAGGCTCCTTCTATTCAATACAGACGATATGTAGTAGTCTTTGAAAAGTAAGTTCTTGAGGAATTTGTAGTATGCTATTTTTAAGCTATGGCATTCTTAAAGTAAATGATCTATATTTATAGTTATACAAATTTATTTAGTAAATTCAACAACCTAATAGGTACAATGAATATAATATTTAATTTTTAAACGCCATCTATATGTGATATTACGATGAGTACATAGCTTAATCGAATCAGAAAGTGATTCTGAACTGACTGACATGTATATTACATCAAATCCGAAGAAATACACCTAGGCCACTATCGGGCTTGTTGTGCGCTACTTATCATGAAAAAAAAGGGAACTGGATAAATTATTTTTCAGTGTTCATAAACTCAGTTTCCTGAACGTAATTCCTAAGAATCTTCCAATCAGTGTTAGTCAGGAATGTTATTTCCGGAATAACATCAATTCCAAGATAGTTGACTGACATACTTAAGGAAACTTTTGAGTATTAAAAACATCAGCACATTGTGCCGATTTTTAGATAGATAGTAGTATATATATTAGATTGGATAGATTGTCGCATATAGATAAAAGGCCCAAAAAGGAAAGTCTGGTTTTATGGGGGCTAGGACAAAACTTAGGCCGATCGTTATATAATTTATTCTAGGGATTTATGTTTATATAAAACTTATTTGTGCCAAATTTCATCGTGATATTATGGACATGTCGACATTTAAGTCATTTTCTGAAGGTGATTTTGTATAGGGGCTAGGATTAAATGAGGCCCGATTATTACGAAAGTCGACAGTGTTATTTATCAAACTTAATTATGCGGACTTTTGGGAAGATAGTAGTTTATTTGACGTAGTTATGAGCTAAAAGCCCCAAACCAGAATATCCGGTTGTATGGGGGCTATGGTATAAATTGGTCCGATCCTTACAAAATTTATTGTCGGGATTTATGTTTATATAAAAGTTATTTGTGCCAAATTTCATCGTGGTACTAGTGTATATAAGTGAATTGTGGACGTTAAAATCACTTTCTGAAGGGGACATTGTATGGGGGCTAGGATCAAATGAGGCCCGATAATTACTAAAATAGATGGTGTTATTAAGCATTATATCAAACTTAGTTGTGCCAATTTTTGGGAAGATAGTAGTATATTTGACGTAGTTATGAGCTAAAACGCTTAAATCGGAAGGTCCGGTTATATGGGAGCTAGGGCAAAATTTATTGTCGGGATTTATGTTTATATAAAATTTATTTGTGCCAAATTTCATCGTGATACTAGTGTTAATAAGTGAATTGTGGACATTTAAGTCATTTTCTGAAGCGGGCTTTGTATGGGAGCTATGGTCAAATAATGCCCGATCTTTACAAAAATCGCTAGTATTATTAAGACTTATATAAAACTAAGTTTTGCCAATTTTTGTAGTTGATCATTTAACATAAAAGTGGACTTTTTGGTACTTTTTCGTTCTCCAAAGGGTACTTTTTGAATTTTCTATAATATTGTACCTAGAAACATGAAATTTAGCATGTAGGGCCTTGACTAGGTAAGAACCTATTAAAGGGGACTTTTTGGTACTTTTTCGTTGAACAAAAGGTACTTTTTGAATTTTGAATGTAGAACCCGGATTAGGCCAGAACACATAAAAGGGGCCTTTTTGGTACTTTTTCGTTCTACAAAAGGTACTTTTTGAATTTTCTATAATATTGAACCTAGAAACATGAAATTTAGCATGTAGGGCCTTGACTAGGTAAGAACCTATAAAAGGGGACTTTTTGGTACTTTTTCGTTCTACAAAAGGTACTTTTTGAATTTTCTATAATATTGAACCTAGAAACATGAAATTTAGCATGTAGGGCCTTGACTAGGTAAGAACCTATAAAAGGGGACTTTTTGGTACTTTTTCGTTTTACAAAAAGTACATTTTGAAATTTCTATAATATTGAACCTAGAAATATGAAATTAAGCATGAAGAGCACGGATTAAGTTAGAACGTATAAAATCTGATACAATTGGTATTTTTTGATTTTTTTGTAATAAAATTCGTACTGACTGTTTTTTTACACATCATGGTGAAGGGTATATAAGATTCGGCACAGCCGAATCTAGTACTCTTACTGGTTTTTTATAATTTATTTTTTTAAGTATTACAACAACAAATTAATGTAATTATCTAACTGAATATCTTCAACAATAAACAATCAGTTAGTTCATAACGTCCATAGAAAACATTAGTCATTAATGGATTGTTATAATCGATTTCAGAACGTGAAACAGCAGAACATGAAAAACCTTGATTTGAACAGGGTTTGCAATCATCAAGGCCCTTTAAGCATCTATCAGTTAAGATATTGATCTCAGCTATGGCGGAGGTGGCTTGATTTTGTGTAGAATAACTGCACTGGAAAGCTGTATCAGTATTGGCATTAGCTTTAATTTGAGCGGTTTGCATTTGTGAATCAAATGTCTTACGATTGCTGGCTGTATAAGCATTGGCGTTGGATACCTTTAAGAGAATTGCAACATATTAAACTAAAATACTATATAATGCGATTTTCAACTTACAGCATTCATGACACATGTATTGTAATCGCCAATTTGTACCTTACAACTTTGTAAGCTACCTTCAAATTGATATTTGTAATAGTTATCTAAGGATGTTCTAGTACCAAAAGCTTGTACTACCAAATATTCAGTTTGGCTATTAGCGGTAGTATAACACAAATTGATTTGTTGTTTGGTGATAATCACATTGGGCAACTTTGAACGATATTTTTGGACACATTGTTGACTTAAGATTTCGAGACTATTTAAACGTTTCTCTGTCTGACCAATACTATCGACTAGCATGTCCAGACGTTTGGGAATCACCTGCAGACCAGCGGTATATGTTTGTTTAAATGTCTCCAAACGTTGATCATAATCTCGTATATTTTGAGCATATTGCTGCTTGTTTTGATTTATATATTCATCGATATTGTTAATGTTGTTGTTTACTTGTTGCGCTTGTACACGTGCCACAGCTCCAACGAGCAATACTATAACCACGAACTTAAACATATTTTAATACCTTATAATGTTTGTTCTTCCCAATGGCTTTTTAATTACTGAATTATTAAGAAAGTAGTTTGTTTACTTTATAGTCGAAAAAATAAGAAACAAACTTAGTTTTTATCAGTAATACTTTGTTGATTTCTTTATCTTTATAGTGACGTTTTCAAGTGAAAATTATTTATTTATTAGCTATTGGTGATTTTTCACTTGTATCATATCAGTTAATCTTAACTAAAAATTATTTTTATACATATTAGTAACACATGTTGTACGACTTTTGCTAATTAAAATTTATTGATAAATTAAGATTAAAAAGTAAAAGGAAACATTAGCGGACTAGCCCGCCTATATATTACCCTACTTTAGTTGTGGGTATTATTATAATTTGATTAGAGAGAAAAGTTAGTTAGTTGATTAGTTAGTTAGTTAGTTAGTTAGTTAGTTAGTTAGTTAGTTAGTTAGTTAGTTAGTTAGTTAGTTAGTTAGTTAGTTAGTTAGTTAGTTAGTTAGTTAGTTAGTTAGTAGTTAGTTAGTTAGTTAGTAGTTAGTTAGTTAGTAGTTAGTTAGTTAGTTAGTTAGTTAGTTAGTTAGTTAGTTAGTTAGTTAGTTAGTTAGTTAGGTAGTTAGTTAGTTAGTTAGTTAGGTAGTTAAGTTAGTAGTTAGTTAGTTAGTTAGTTAGTAGTTAGTAGTTAGTTAGTTAGTAGTAGTTAGTAGTTAGTTAGTTAGTTAGTTAGTTAGTTAGTTCGTTAGTTAGTTAGTTAGTTAGTAGTTAGTTAGTTAGTTAGTTAGTTAGTTAGTTAGTTAGTTAGTTAGTTAGTTAGTTAGTTAGTAGTTAGTTAGTTAGTTAGTTAGTTAGTTAGTAGTTAGTAGTTAGTTAGTTAGTTAGTTAGTTGTTAGTTAGTTAGTTAGTTAGTGTTAGTAGTTAGTTAGTTAGTTAGTTAGTTAGTTAGTTAGTAGTAGTTAGTTAGTTAGTTAGTTAGTAGTAGTTAGTAGTTAGTTAGTTAGTAGTTAGTTAGTTAGTTAGAGTGTAGTTAGTTAGTTAGTTAGTTAGTTAGTTAGTTAGTTAGTTAGTTAGTTAGTAGTAGTTCGTTAGTTAGTTAGTAGTTAGTTAGTTAGTAGTAGTTAGTTAGTAGTTAGTTAGTAGTTAGTTAGTTAGTTAGTTAGTTAGTTAGTTAGTTAGTTAGTTAGTTAGTTAGTTAGTTAGTTAGTTAGTTAGTTAGTTAGTTAGTTAGTTAGTTAGTTAGTTAGTTAGTTAGTTAGTTAGTTAGTTAGTTAGTTAGTTAGTTAGTTAGTTAGTAGTTAAGTTAGTTAGTTAGTTAGTTAGTTAGTTAGTTAGTTAGTTAGTAGTTAGTTAGTTAGTTAGTTAGTTAGTTAGTTAGTAGTTAGTTAGTTAGTTAGTTAGTAGTTAGTTAGTTAGTTAGTTAGTTAGTTAGTTAGTTAGTTAGTTAGTTAGTTAGTTAGTTAGTTAGTTAGTAGTTAGTTAGTTAGTTAGTTAGTTAGTTAGTTAGTTAGTTAGTTAGTTAGTTAGTTAGTTAGTTAGTTAGTAGTTAGTTAGTAGTTAGTTGTTAGTTAGTTAGTTAGTTAGTTAGTTAGTTAGTTAGTTAGTTAGTTAGTTAGTTAGTTAGTTAGTTAGTTAGTTAGTTAGTTAGTTAGTTAGTTGTTAGTTAGTTAGTTAGTTAGTTAGTTAGTTAGTTAGTTAGTTAGTTAGTTAGTTAGTTAGTTAGTTAGTTAGTTAGTTAGTTAGTTAGTTAGTTAGTTAGTTAGTTAGTTAGTTAGTAGTTAGTTAGTTAGTTAGTTAGTTAGTTAGTTAGTTAGTTAGTTAGTTAGTTAGTTAGTTAGTTAGTTAGTTAGTTAGTTAGTTAGTAGTTAGTTAGTTAGTTAGTTAGTTAGTTAGTTAGTTAGTTAGTTAGTAGTTAGTTAGTTAGTTAGTTAGTTAGTAGTTAGTTAGTTAGTTAGTTAGTAGTTAGTTAGTTAGTTAGTTAGTTAGTTAGTTAGTTAGTTAGTTAGTTAGTTAGTTAGTTAGTTAGTTAGTTAGTTAGTTAGTTAGTTAGTTAGTTAGTTAGTTAGTAGTTAGTTAGTTAGTTAGTTAGTTAGTTAGTTAGTTAGTAGTTAGTTAGTTAGTTAGTAGTTAGTTAGTTAGTTAGTTAGTTAGTTAGTAGTTAGTTAGTTAGTTAGTTAGTTAGTTAGTTAGTTAGTTAGTTAGTTAGTTAGTTAGTTAGTTAGTTAGTTAGTTAGTTAGTTAGTTAGTTAGTTAGTTAGTTAGTTAGTTAGTTAGTTAGTTAGTTAGTTAGTTAGTTAGTTAGTTAGTTAGTTAGTTAGTTAGTTAGTTAGTTAGTAGTAGTAGTTAGTTAGTTAGTTAGTTAGTTAGTTAGTTAGTAGTTAGTAGTTAGTTAGTTAGTTAGTTAGTTAGTTAGTAGTTAGTTAGTTAGTTAGTTAGTAGTTAGTTAGTTAGTTAGTTAGTAGGTAGTTAGTTAGTTAGTTAGTTAGTAGTTAGTTAGTTAGTAGTTAGTTAGTTAGTTAGTTAGTTAGTTAGTTAGTAGTTAGTTAGTAGTTAGTTAGTTAGTTAGTTAGTTAGTTAGTTAGTTAGTTAGTAGTTAGTAGTTAGTTAGTTAGTTAGTTAGTTAGTTAGTTAGTTAGTTAGTTAGTTAGTTAGTTAGTTAGTTAGTTAGTTAGTTAGTTAGTTAGTTAGTTAGTTAGTTAGTTAGTTAGTTAGTAGTAGTTAGTTAGTTAGTTAGTTAGTTAGTTAGTTAGTTAGTTAGTTAGTTAGTTAGTTAGTTAGTTAGTTAGTTAGTTAGTTAGTTAGTTAGTAGTTAGTTAGTTAGTTAGTTAGTTAGTTAGTTAGTTAGTTAGTTAGTTAGTTAGTAGTTAGTTAGTTAGTTAGTTAGTTAGTAGTTAGTTAGTTAGTTAGTTAGTTAGTTAGTTAGTTAGTTAGTTAGTTAGTTAGTTAGTTAGTTAGTTAGTTAGTTAGTTAGTTAGTTAGTTAGTTAGTTAGTTAGTTAGTTAGTTAGTTAGTTAGTTAGTTAGTTAGTTAGTTAGTTAGTTAGTTAGTTAGTTAGTTAGTTAGTTAGTAGTTAGTTAGTAGTTAGTTAGTTAGTTAGTTAGTTAGTTAGTTAGTAGTTAGTTAGTTAGTTAGTTAGTTAGTTAGTTAGTTAGTTAGTTAGTTAGTTAGTAGTTAGTTAGTTAGTTAGTTAGTTAGTTAGTTAGTAGTTAGTTAGTTAGTTAGTTAGTTAGTTAGTTAGTTAGTTAGTTAGTTAGTTAGTTAGTAGTTAGTTAGTTAGTTAGTTAGTTAGTTAGTTAGTTAGTTAGTTAGTTAGTTAGTTAGTTAGTTAGTTAGTAGTTGTAGTTAGTTAGTTAGTTAGTTAGTTAGTTAGTTAGTTAGTTAGTTAGTTAGTTAGTTAGTAGTTAGTTAGTTAGTTAGTTAGTTAGTTAGTTAGTTAGTTAGTTAGTTAGTTAGTTAGTTAGTTAGTAGTTAGTTAGTTAGTTAGTTAGTAGTTAGTTAGTTAGTAGTTAGTTAGTTAGTAGTTAGTTAGTTAGTTCGTTAGTTAGTTAGTTAGTTAGTTAGTTAGTTAGTTAGTTAGTTAGTTAGTTAGTTAGTTAGTTAGTTAGTAGTTAGTTAGTTAGTTAGTTAGTTAGTTAGTTCGTTGGTTGGTTATTTTACATGAGGACTAGGTTAAATCATGGACCACAATCAACTAATAAATGATTTTCGAAATACTCGTTCCTTTGGTCAAAATTCTCGAAATAATGATCAATTTAAAACAATGTGTTTTGCATATTCTAGATTACCTGCCTTATACTGAGCAAATTATTTTGTTTAATCCTTCATATTCCCAAAGCTATGATTTGTCAAAAATATTATTTATTGGAGGTAGTATATTTAAAGAATTTGGTGAAAATGTAGTCAATGCATTTGATGAATGATTTTGAGTCTGAACCAAATTAGTAATATTTTTTAATTGACATTTTCCACGCCCTCTATTTCGCTAAGTTTTGCAATAACAACAGAGTAAAAATAGCAATGTATGGAAAATTTAAAAAAAACCTTTCTCGCATATTTAAGTATACATATTAGATAAAAAGTTACTTTTAAAGTTAAGAAGAAACACCCAGTTTTTGATGAATATGATTGGACAAAACACTGCTCACCATTTTTACTATTTGATATATTATATTCATTTTTATAGGAATTGTCACGCCCACAATTGGTAAACATAATTTTATTATTTATTTTCGATACGATTCGTTAAAAAATTTTAATTTTTGAATGGTAGGTGGGACGCCTACTATTTAAATCCCGTTCACAATTATTTCAAGAAAATTAAGTGATAATTCTAATCTTTTGATACTCCTACTTTAATAATAATCAGTATATGTGATAATGGAAAGTTTGACGATCACTTTCTAACTCCGCCCATATTAATTCCAACTACGTATTAAGATACATAAGTAGTAGAGTAGAGTACAATTAAAAATACAAATAATCTATTACGAAGGACCATTTTTTGGTACTTTTTCTCTAACTGGTACTTTTTGAGCTTTTTTTAATATTTTCTATAATATAGAAACATATACATTAACGTTAGTTAAGCATGTAGAGTAAATGAGACCCTATAAAATGGTACCTTTTCGTTGACCAAGAGGTACTTTTTGAATTTTCTATAATATTGAAATGGTACTTTTTTGATTTTCTGAAGTATAGTATTATAAATGGAATGAAAATTTATAATACTTAGTAAACTTTTTGGTTCTTTTTCTTTCTTCAATTGTTACTTTTTGTATCTTTTGAAATACTAAACCTAGAAACATAGAATTAAATACCCTGATTGAAATGGAAATCTAAAAAAGGGGACTTTTTGTTCCTTTTTCGTTTTTCAACTGGTATTACCGAAAATTATTGTTACGCTCAAACATTGTTATAAAATTCGAAGTAAATAAGTTTACATATAATCGTTCCATAATGGGAACTATCATCCATATTAAACCCCTATACGGATTCGTCTGGTTTAGGGTAGATCATATCCGGCTATACTTTCTTCATTATTTAGTGGGGAGGGTATATTGGATTTGTGATGATAACGCACAATAATATTGTTCCTATATCCACCTTAATAATTTTCTGAGTTGATTTAGCTATGTTCTTCCGTCTGTCGTTCTGACTGTCCTTGTCTGACCTTGTAATCAAACTACTGGTCGCAATTTTGATGATAATTCAATGAAATATGGTACATGACCTTCTATTATCGCAGAGCCTATTGAAAATTATAAAGATCGGTCCATTATTCCACCTAGCTCCCGTACAACGGAACCCCCCCAATAGGACTTTTAAGCTTAGAATTATGTTTAATATAATCGTATCTCGACAAAAGTATTTGTGAAAAAGCTCTGTTTAGCTTTTCTGTTTTCGATGGAACCCAGAATATACTTTTAAAAAGATGATGCAAAGTAAAATTTTCTAAATGCATATTTGGCCCTATGCTCCCCCGAGGAGTGAAAGGAACATATATATATATATATATATATATATATATATATATATATTATATTTAATAATTTTATAATTTACAAAATATTTTAATTTTTCTAATTATTTATAATTTTCAACATTAAACAATTTGTAACATCATAACGTCTGTAAAATGGATTATTCATAACATGACTCGTGTAACTTATCTCCGAACGATACATATAGCCGACATCTGAACATGTATATGCAGACGATTGATTGCATGATTTACATTCCTCTTGACCCTCTATGCACTTGTTGACCAGTGTATTGGTTTCTGTGAGGGCAGAGAGTGTACGAGTTTCTGTCGTATAACTGCAATCCAAAGCTTGTTTTATATTGACATTTCCCGAACACTGAGCAGCATCCATTTGATTGGAGAAAGTCTTTTGATTTTCTATAGTATATTTATCTGTATCGGATACCTAAAATTATAAGATTTTTTTAATTGTTCCTTTCCAAAACTTAGCTTATAATACTAACCACTTTTGTAACACACATGGTGTAGTTCAAGGGCAGTGTAGGATAACTCCATCTGCAAATATCAACATTTCTTTCGAAAGAATTCTTATAATAGTTTTGCAGTGAATTTCTGGTATTAAGAGGTTTGGCCAATAGGTAAGAAACATTGTTACTGTTTGAGTTTTTACAGTTCGTCATATTCTTTTGGATACCACTGGTAGTTGGTAGTGAAAAACGATATTTATTAACACATTGCTTACCCTGTGGACTTAAAACTTCTAGAGATTTTAATTTATTTTCAGTTTGCACAAGACTACCGATCAGCATGTTCGTTTGTCTATCGATAGTATCAAGACTTGCAGCATAGGATTGTTTAAATAAATCCATTTTTATATCGAAATTTTGAATATTCAAAGCATATTGTTGTCTCTTCATATTGACATAGTCATCAAGGCGTAGAGTTGAATTGTTGTTGTTGTTGTTTAGCTTTAAGAGCAAAGTGTTTATTAGTCATTGGTTTAATCGCAATATCATTGAGGAAGGTTCTATAAGTAGTTTCGAAATTTACCTGCCCATTTGTAGCCGCCACCAGCGTTACCATTAACAAGATAAGTGATTTCAATTTGAACATATTTCACGAAGTTTGCTTTTAAAATTTCGTACGTTTCTTTCCAATGTCGTTAAATAACTGATAATTTTCAAAATATTTCAATACTCTTATATATTTTAGAAATTACTTATCTTAGATACGAGTGTTTCTAACAAACTTTGACTATAATTTTTTCAGATTTCTAGTTAAAAATTGTATTCATTTGGTGATTTTCTTGGTCTTATCAATAATTATTTTAATTTGCAAATGTTTGATTATGATTTATTAATCTATTAATAATTAGTATTATTATTGTAAATTTTAAGTACATTTTGTGAATTTGCTTATCTATAGCGTAGTTTGATATTCTAGTGCAAAACTATTAGGATTTTTATACACGTTTTACTACTCATTGATAAAAATTATTTTTGAAATGACTAGCAGGTAATATTTTGACATGTCTCTGTAAAATTATGTGGAATATAATCAAATCAATTCTGTTTTCCTGTGAATTTATTATTAAGATAGAAATTGATAAATTTTGAATAACAAAAGTGTGCTAAGTAATAAAAAATAACACATATCTGAACCCTATTTGCAAATCCCTTTATAATTTTCTTCCGATTTCCTAAAGTACATTAAAGCGTGTTAAAAGTTTAGTAGGCCAAATATTCGAAACCATTGGTCCAGTTACAAATGTAAAAAATTCAGCATTAGGGCAATAAATCTCAAATCGCAAAGTCTATATCAAATTATAATAACCCACTTAAGATGGCCCAATATGTTCTTAATTCTTCTATAAAGTGTTTCGATAATCCCTTCCATAGTATGGATATTATAGTCAAAAATCTAAAAAGTCTGGATATACAAATCCTGGCATGAAAAAATATATAAAATACTTGTACAGAACGTTTCTTAAACAGATGGTACAAACTTCTGGCTTGCTCATTTTGATGAGGCTTCTCGTAGTGTTATTGTTAAAGTCACTCCATAGGATATTTGATGTTTTACCCACCGTTCAATAATTCCAACAGGCCTCATGGGATTACCTGGTCTATATTTTTAATTGGTCTTGTTTGCGTTCGTCAAGTTAACTAACTCCAACTTCCTTTACTTTTGTTGCCGACTACTCCCGAGTGGTCTAAGACCCATAAAAGTATTTATAATCTGGGTCCTCATTAGATTCTGTTGAGAACACCATGGGGTCCGAATGGAAAAAGCTGGAGGGCTGAAATTCACAAATACTTTCTTTAATATCGGTTCACAATTTCATCTGGCCCTTATACAAATATTGGTCTAAGCCCCATAAAAGTATATATAATCTGGGTCCTTATTAGATTCTGTTGAAAACACCATAGGGTCCGAATGGACCCTGAAATCCACAAATGCCTTCTTTAAGATCGGTTCACGATTTCATCTGGCCCTTTTACAAACATTGGTCTAAGACCCATAAAAGTATATATAATATGGGTCCTCGTTAGATTCTGTTGAAATCACCATAGGGTCCGAATGGAAAAAGCTGGAGGGCTGAAATCCACAAATACTTTCTTTAAGATCGGTTCACGATTTCATCTGGCCCTTATACAAAAGTGACCCCTCGGAATATAGTTTAATCTGTAATAACTGACTTAAAAATAGCGATGAAATTCAACATAAGCAAGATTTATAAGTATCGAAATCTTTCTACAAGCGGTTCTTAATGGACCCTACCCTCCATATAAAGCACTCTTCATATTTGGCTTATAGTAAAGAAATTTAAAACAAACAAGTTTGGTATTAATCAAAATCTATCTACAAATTTTTATGACGATCGGTTCATAATTGACCCTACGACCCATATAAGGCCCTCTTCAGAAAATTACTTTAACTTTTAATGCTGACTTAAAAATCCTTGTATAGCACAGAAATTTAACATAATCGAGTTTTATATCAACCGAAATTTCTTTAATATTCGGATCATAATTTATCCCTCCCTCATGTAATGTGCTTTCCACAAAATTACTTTAACGATCATAATTGACTTAAAAATGGCAGATCATCTCCCCAGTTACCGCACCACAACTACACAGAGCGTTTTTGGGAACATCTTGAGGAAACCCTTGTAAAAAACAAAATGGAATCAAATAAATAGGGACAATTATTAAAATTTTGATTGTGTGAATTTTTTTTTCCGAAATTTACGAGGCCATTGAGAAAAAAACAAGTAGTCAAGGTATTTAAGTGGAAAATTGTATGTAGAATTTAATAAACTTTTAAGTTTTGCTACAGTTACAGCGGTTAAAATTAATTTTTCATGCAAATTAAAACGTTCGATACGAAAAAAAATTAACTAAATTTAAAACAAGAGTTTTTAATTTCATCCAAATGGTTTCATTTTCATAAAAAAATTGTTGTAAAAACCTCTCATAACGGATCTAACAGATTATGTAAAAGACCCTAATTTTAAAAAATTAAGTTTAAATTTTGTTTACTTAATTTTTATCATTAGACAATTTTTCACATCACTACGTCCATAGAATGGATTTCTGATAACCTTAGAGCTAAAATCGACTTCACTACGATCCATTATATAGACTTCTTCACATGTATAACCCGTACATATTTGCTTACAATCGTCTAGACCCGACATGCATCTATTGATTAAAGTGGAGGCCTCAGCAATGGCTGAAATTGTATCACTTTCAACATCAAAACTACAATCCAATGTCTGTTTTATTATTAGATCAGAGGTACACTCAAGAGCATCTATTTTGTGGCCAAACTGTTTTTGATTTGCAATCGTATAAGTGTTAGTGTCAGCGACCTAAGGGAAGATATGTTCCAAGTAATAGAATTATATGGAAATTTTGTTCAAACTTACCACATGTGTTATACAAAGCGTAAAATTGCGGGGATATTTACCATAGAACCTTTGACAGTTTAAAATATTACTTTCAAATGTATTCTTGTAATAGTTATCCAAATAATTTCTGATTTGAATTACATCAGCCAACAAAGTGGGCATTTTGTTAACCGCCTGATTTATACAATTAACCATTCTTGACTTGATATCAACGATTTTTGGTATCATATGACGATATTTATTAACACATTGCCGGCTAAATTCACTTATAACTGATAATGGATTCAATTTTTCATCAGCCTGAGCCAGTGCGAAAATCAATAGGTCTAGTTTTATACCGATTATTTCAAGACTTGACGCATAAGACTGATTGAAAACTTCAATTTTTGTATCGAATTCATGAATATTCTGTTCATGCTGCTGTTTATTCAAATTGATGTAGGCGTCAATGTTCATTGTTGCATTCTGGACATAATTATCAGGAAAATTTGGTAAAAACGATAACTTCAAAAAAAAAAAAAATATATACATATATATAAAAAATGTATTTTATTAAAACATAAATAATTTTTATGATCAAGACAATAATTACATTTCTGTCAACGTAATAATTTAAATCTCCTTTTGCCATAGGTGCAGCAAATATTAAAAATAATACAGTAACTAATTTATGCATCTTTATAGAGTGATAATTTTCTTAAAGAAGTTTGTTATCTACAAATGTCTTTTAATAACTGAAAAATGTTTGAGTTATATTACAACTCTTTTAAAATTATTTAACAATATATTTAGTATTCGTTTTGTTAAATGCGAGTCATTTAAATTTTTTCTATGCAAATTGAATTTTTCGCTTGGTATTATAGTTTAAAATTTCATTGTGTATTTGATCTTCATTTCCTCTTTTCCTTTTTTTCAAATTATTCATGCAAATTAAAGTTCAATTAATCCATGGCACAGCATATGGAGGATTTCGGTTTCAAAAGTTTGGTCACTTGACATTAAATATCAATCATTTGAATGTATGCTGGATAGTGGTTAAATTTCGGACCTTATAAGATTGGCTAGAAAGTTCAACAATTTCCATGAAATTCTATATCATATATCAGTTTTTATATAAGTTTTCAAGTCAAGTGATCATACTTTTGAAACTGATGTCTTCCAATCGGAACGGAATTTGCACAAAGGTAAGTTCTATTATAAAAATTTTCCAACCATCATTTAGTAATTTTTTTATACTCACCATCAAAAAACATTGGGGGGGTTTATTGATTTTGTCGTTCCGTTTGTAACACATCGAAATATTGGTCATAGACCCATAAAAGTATATATATTCTGGGTCCTAATTAAATTCTAATTCTAGCCATGTCTGTCTGTCTGTTGAAAGCACGATAGAGTCCGAACGGAACAAGCTAGAAGATTGAAATTTTTCACAAATATTCTCTATAGAGAAGGTTTGTTTGGTATTGAAAATGGGCAATATTGGTTCACGTTTTCGGATAGCCACCATACAAGTGGACCCCCGTAAAACAGCTTTAACGGGCATATCTGTTTTCAAAGTACGAGTTTCATATGATCCAAAATCTCCCTACCAAAGTTTATGATGATCGGTCCATAACTGACCCAACTCCCCATATAAGGTCCCCTTCAGAAAATTACTTTGACGCTCATTACTGGCTTAAAAATACGAGTATAGTATTCAATGAAGACAAAATCTCTCTATCAAACTTTATGTGGATCGGTCCATAATTGACCCAACTACCCATATAAGGTCCCCTTCAAAAAATGAGTTTAACGCTCATTACTGGCTTAAAAATACTAGTATAACAAAGTTTCTTACGATCCAAAACCTCTCTATTAAATTTTATGTTGATCGCTTCATAATTGACCCTACTCCCCATATAAGGTCCCCATCAGAAAATGATGAAAACGCTCATTACTAGCTTAAAAATACGAGTATAGTGATGAATTTCGAC
Organism: Lucilia sericata; assembly: GCF_015586225.1. Classification (NCBI taxonomy): domain Eukaryota; kingdom Metazoa; phylum Arthropoda; class Insecta; order Diptera; family Calliphoridae; genus Lucilia; species Lucilia sericata. Next base: position 122,679 of record NW_023994649.1, on the reverse strand, counting down.
ACACATAAGTTTCAATGAAGCCAAAATCTCTCTACTAAATTGTTGATCAGTTCTTACTTGACCCTACCCCCCATATAAGGTCCCCTTCTGAAAATGGCGTTAACACTCATTACTGGCTTAAAAATACGAGTATAGTTTCAATGAAGCCAAAATCTCTCTATTAAACTTTATGTGGATCGGTCCATAATTGACCCTACTATAAGATCCCCTTCAAAAAATTACTTAAACGATCAAAAATACGAGTGAAAGAAAATGACTTTAAAGCTCATTACTGACTTAAAAATACAAGAAATTACTGACTTAAAAATACAAAAAAATCGACACACACATGTTTTATACGAGTTAAAATATCTCTACCAAATGTATTGAGGATCGGTCCATAAGAAAATTACTTAAACGATCATTGCTGTCTTAAAACTACGTGAACAATTATGAAATTTTATATAAGAAGCATTTATAGGAACGTAAATCTTCCTACCGAATTTCATGCGGTAAGTGTCGGGAAGTGATATTCGATGTAAAGATGTTTTCATAAAAGGATTTATGTATACTTTAAACACATTTATGTCGAATTTTATAAAGATAGATATCAATATTTTTATTTTCATATCGAATTTTATCACAATATCTCTTTTTGTCTATGAAATGTATTTAGATGATTTCCGGAAGTAGATCTTATATGACAGATATAACTATATGACTGAAAATATTATGGACCAATGCAGAAAATAATTTTGGTGAAATTATACACACATAATTATATACTTATGTACAATTAAGTGATTTTCAGAAGTAAACGTTATATGGGAGGTATGACCTGTTATGATCCAATACAGATCTATTTAATAATATGATATTATAACTACATCCATACAATTTTGTGTTGATACCGATATTTTGGTGAGAGTTCTTAACGATAAGTTCATTTCGGAAAATATGTATCTTTGGGGCCTATGAAAAACTTTGGATCGTTTGTTATGATTTGTATCATAAAATTCATCGAATTACTTTTGGTAGATTTTAGAAAACTATTGAGGGATTAGAATAAAACGTATTTTTTTTAAGGTAGCCTAAATTTTTTACTTATAATTTTTTATCCTTATAGTATAGCAATTGGCTTAGAATCACTCTCTGAGTCGATTTAGCTATGTCTGTCTGTCCGTCTGTATGCCCATGTAAACCTTGTGCACAAGGTAATCTTATGAAATTTGGCACATACTCTTCTTTTCACCTAAGGACGAAGTCTATTGATAATGGTTAAAATTAATTATTTCGCCTAGCCCCCATACAACCGTACCCCCGAATAGGGCTTTTGAGCTCATAATTATGTTTAATATTTTTGTATCTCTCAAAAAAATCGGCAAAACTTATTTTTATATAAATCTTAATGATATTGCTGATTTTCGTAATGATCAGGCCTCATATGACCCTATCCCCCAAATAAAGTCCTCTTGATGGTCAAAATTCACTTATAAACACTAATATCACGATGATATATATCAAAATTTTTAAGGATAGGCCCATATTTAAAATAATCAGTGGTGTAGGGTATCATATGGTCGGCCATGCCCATACAATTGCTTCTACAATAATGGATATTTTTGATGAATTTGGTTGATTGTTTAGTTTTAGGCAGACAGACGGACATAGCTAAATCAACTGACCTACTTTGGAAACGCTGACCGAGCTTTCGATTGGTGCATGTGGTCAAAACTTAATCTTAATCTAGTATTTATACTTAGTACCTCTTTATAAGTAGTGGTGTAGGTTATAAAAATATTCATGAAAAACAAACTCATTTTGGCAATTGTTTAGTTTAGATGAATTCTTTAGATTTTTATAGAATTTTCATTTTAAATGTCTATAGGTGTCAATACCTATGTATGGAAATAACACAGGCCTACAAAATTAAGATTTTTATATAGGGTAATTGTCTACAATTTTGGAATACGCAAACAATTTTTTACAAATGATAAAAATTTGGTAAAAAATACTTTCGATCAGTATAGTTTGTACTTAAAATCCGATAAAAACTCTTATGGTTAATAAACGTATTCAAGTATTTTAACGAATAATTTCGATTTAATTTTAATTGCTTATAATCAAAAATCTAAGATAGTGGATTGACATATTGTATAAAATTTCGAGTAATAAACAATCGAGAAACAATGTTTGAAAATGACGTTATAGAAAGTGGAATAAAACCGTTATTGAAAATTTTTATAAACAAACATGTGTGGTATTCGGCGGAATCCCCTATTAATAAAAGGTTGAATTTCAAGGCATATGGGCAATTCCATGAAAAGGTAAAAAAAAATAAAACCCTTATAACTTCTGCATTTTTCAAGATAATTCAACAAAATTTGGTATATGATCTTTTGTAGCGCCTTTTGGTATATGATCTTTTGTAGACGAAGACTGTTGAAAATTTTTGAAATCGGTCTATTTTTACACCTCGCCGCCATACAAACGGAACCGAAAATATCACTTTTTAGCTCATAATTGAAATGCTCATAACTAATATTTTCAGGTTGAGGCTGCCAACATTTATATATTCAACAGTCAAAAAAATTTTGCCAATCAAATGGCTGTAGCCGAATGCTCTTCTAAAGCTAATATCAAGAATGCTTTGGATTATAGTTATTCAGTTGAAAAGGAGGCTATTTCTGCAGTTGCTGAAGCCAAAACTTTAATTAACAAGTGTCTGACAGCACAAGATGCCTGTAAATCATGTAATCAAGTTTTCTGTTAATTATAATACAGAATACAATACATAACGATTGGAGCTCATTTGACCCTAGTTCCATTCAAAGTTTAATTTCAGAAAAACACTTAAACGTCCGTAACTCACCTCTAATTATGATAAAATTTGGCACAAATAAGTTTTATATGAATTAAAAACACACCCTAGAATTTTATGAGGATCGGTCCATATTTGACCCTAGTCGCCATATAACTCCAGTTTTTTATTTTTATCTATAAATTGCTTAAACATGTACATAAGTCGGCCATGTCCGACTGCACTTTCCTACTCCTTTTGATTTGTTGAAGTGTGTGTATGCATATATTTCCAAAATATATATTTATAACCTAAAAAAAATCAGGAGAAAAATCTGTCACAAACGATGTGTCACGTACGATATTTAAATATGTTTATTATGAAATTATATTAATTTCTTTTTTTATTTAAAAATTATGGATTACTAATGAAAATTATGTCCCATAATGTAAGAAATTAAAACAAAAAAGATACACCTACAGAATTCGCAGATTTTCGTAAATATTTACATGTACTTTAAAAAGACTTCCGTTTTTTGTCACGTATGATATCGCCATATTTTAATCCATATTTTGGAAAACAAGGTTCCGAATGGGATGATTCCTTTTGGAAATATAGTATTCTTTAAATGGAACAGAATGACAAAATTGTTTTCCAAGTACTCCCAATTTAACAAAATCTATACCACTTTGAAGGCGTGCGAATGTCACATACAATCGTATGGAATTGTCCATATGCAATAAATTACATAATTCTAAAAATAGAGCAAAATTAGAAATATTTCAATATTTCAATTTTACACTAATTGCTAAGTTAATCATTTTCGACTTAATTTATTTGTTTGATTAAAAAATCGGAAAATATAGGAAGTCACAGTTTGGATGTAAACCCCGTCTATAAAAAAATCTATAAAATTGTTTTTTATTATATATAATGATATCGGGTTCGACGTCTCCATTACTAAGAAGAAGTCTACTTATGACTTATAAATAACTTTTTTAGCCTTGACGGTCTGTAAGCTCAGTGGACTTATCCTCGTCTGCTACTTTTGTTTTTAAAATATAACTACTTACTTAACTTCTTATTAACAAGCTATAGTATTAGGTACTTATTTAACTACCTATTTGTAAGCGAGTGGTAAATACTTTCTTCCAATGTCACCACCGTGTTAAAATGTCGTTGTGTAAGTTAATTTTAAGCATTTTAACACCTTATTTGGTAATGACTACTATATACATATGTATGTACTTACCATCTGTATTACTTCTAAGCGCCCTAATAATGACCTACATATAAAAAAGACTTTTTATTTGCACATTTGTAATGACTTATTTGTAGGTGAATATGGTAACTAGTTGCCACAATCCCGTGTTGAAATAACGAGTTAAAATACCAGAGAATATTAGTTTTAATAGCCTTTTTAACTCGATACTTTTCAATGGACGTTTGTGCTAGATATCTCTAAGGATAAAGAATTTAGTTATATAATATGGACAAAGATTTCATCAATGTTGTACCAAATTAACCAATATTTCGGGTTCTACATTAAAAACTATTATAAAATCATATAATCTATATATATAAAATTCTAACGTTACTGACTGACTGACTGACTGACTGACTGACTGACTGATTCACTGACTGATTCATCATCGCACAGCCTAAACGGTTGAAGCTAAAGAGCTGAAATTTGGACAGGAGGTTGGTCTCCCGCCAAATAGATCCACTAAGACGGGATTTTTGGAAATTCGAATGTTTAGGGGGTAAAAAAGGGTAAAAATGGGTAAATTCGGTAACCTTATATCTCCTAAACTAGAAAAGATACAAAAACAGTTTAAAGCTTATCGCCGTTCATTTAAAAAATAAACGGACAGGTGTCTGGTACTTTTTTAAAATTCGGCCCCTTTAGGGAATAAACGGGTAAAAACTGTATTTTGGTACTTTTTTCGCACCCCATGTATCTTTTAAACCAGTGCACATTCAAAAAATATTTTTGACTCCTTCATAACTTAACGAAAAAATAAAAATATGAATTTAGTACTTTTTGGATATTCGGACGTTTAAGGGGTTAAAATTGTACCTATTTTTGGTACTTTTTTCATAAAACATTGTTTTTGGTTTATTAACTTATACATATGAATACATAATAAGGGGCTCCCACTACGATGTTGCAACTTTTTGGAATAGAATTTTTATTTCGTTAATGGGGAGGAAAAAAGTACCAAAAGGGGTAAAAATGGGAAATTTGATTTTATTCAACCACAATGATCGAATTTAGATAAAATTTTTAAATTTAAAAACACTACATATCCTAATGGGGTGTTATTTGGAACCCCGGTACCAAGTGATATTTTTTGGTACTTTTCATTCTCCAACTGGTCCTTTTTGAGTTTTCTATGATATTGAAATAGAAACATGAAATTAATAATAAAGGGACTTTTCGCTACTTTTTCGTTCTACACAGGTACTTTTTTGAGTTTTCTTTAAAATTAAACCTAGAAACATGAAATTAAGCATGTAGAGCTCGGAGTAAATGAGAATCTATAAAATGGGACTTTTTGGTACTTTTTCGTTCTTCAAAAGGTACTTTTTGAATTTTCTATAATATTGAACCTAGAAACATGTAATTAAACATGTAGAGACCGGAGTAAATGAGAATCTATAAAAGGGGACTTTTTGGTACTTTTTCGTCCTTCGACTGGTACTTTTTGAGTTTTCTATAAAATTTAACCTAGAAACATGAAATTAAGCATGTAGAGCCCGGAGTAAATGAGAATCTATAAAAGGGGACTATTTGGTACTTTTTCGTCCTTCGACTGGTACTTTTTGAGTTTTCTATAAAATTTAACCTAGAAACATGAAATTAAGCATGCGGAGGCCTTAGTTAATGAGAATCTATAAAAGGGGAATTTTTGGTACTTTTTCGTCCTTCCACTGGTACTTTTTGAGTTTTCTATAAAATTTAACCTAGAAACATAAAATTAAGCATGTAGAGCCCTAAGTAAATGAGAATCTATAAAAGGGGACTATTTGGTACTTTTTCGTCTTTCGACTGGTACTTTTTGAGTTTTCTATAAAATTTAACCTAGAAACATGAAATTAAGCATGTAGAGCCCTTAGTAAATGAGAATCTATAAAAGGGGACTTTTTGGTACTTTTTCGTCTTTCGACTGGTACTTTTTGAGTTTTCTATAAAATTTAACCTAGAAACATGAAATTAAGCATGTAGAGCACTTAGTAAATGAGAATCTATAAAAGGGGACTTTTTGGTACTTTTTCGTCCTTCGACTGGTACTTTTTGAGTTTTCTATAAAATTTAACCTAGAAACATGAAATTAAGCATGTAGAGCCCTTAGTAAATGAGAATCTATAAAAGGGGACTTTTTGGTACTTTTTCGTCTTTCGACTGATACTCTTTGAGTTTTCTATAAAATTTAACCTAGAAACATGAAATTAAGCATGTAGAGCCCGGAGTAAATGAGAATCTATAAAAGGGGACTTTTTGGAACTTTTTCGCCTTTCGACTGGTACTTTTTGAGTTTTCTATAAAATTTAACCTAGAAACATGAATTTAAGCATGTAGAGCCCAGAGTAAATGAGAATCTATAATAGGGGCTTTTTGGTACTTTTTCGTCCTTCGACTGGTACTTTTTGAGTTTTCTATAAAATTTAACCTAGAAACATGAAATTAAGCATGTAGAGCCCTTAGTAAATGAGAATCTATAAAAGGGGACCTTTTTGGTACTTTTTCGTCTTTCGACTGATACTTTTTGAGTTTTCTATAAAATTTAACCTAGAAACATGAAATTAAGCATGTAGCCCGGAGTAAATGAGAATCTATAAAAGGGGACTTTTTGGAACATTTTCGTCTTTCGACTGGTACTTTTTGAGTTTTCTATAAAATTTAATCTAGAAACATGAATTTAAGCATGTAGAGTCCAGAGTAAATGAGAATCTATAATAAGGGACTTTTTGGTACTTTTTCGTCCTTCGACTGGTACTTTTTGAGTTTTCTATAAAATTTAATCTACAAACATGAAATTAAGCATGTAGAGCCCAGAGTAAATGAGAATCTATAATAGGGGACTTTTTGGTACTTTTTCGTCCTTCGGCTGGTACTTTTTGAGTTATCTATAAAATTTAACCTAGAAACATGAAATTAAGCATGTAGAGCCCTTAGTAAATGAGAATCTATAAAAGGGGACTTTTTGGTACTTTTTCGTCTTTCGACTGGTACTTTTTGAGTTTTCTATAAAATTTAACCTAGAAACATAAAATTAAGCATGTAGAGCCCGGAGTAAATGAGAATCTATAAAAGGGGACTTTTTGGAACTTTTTCGTCTTTCGACTGGTACTTTTTGAGTTTTCTATAAAATTTAACCTAGAAACATGAATTTAAGCATGTAGAGCCCAGAGTAAATGAGAATCTATAATAGGGGACTTTTTGGTACTTTTTCGTCCTTCGACTTGTACTTTTTGAGTTTTCTATAAAATTTAACCTAGAAACATGAAATTAAGCATGTAGAGCCCAGAGTAAATGAGAATCTATAATAGGGGACTTTTTGGTACTTTTTCGTCCTTCGACTGGTACTTTTTGAGTTTTCTATAAAATTTAACCTAAAAACATGAAATTAAGCATGTAGAGCCCGGAGTAAATGAGAATCTATAAAAGGGACTTTTTGGTACTTTTTCGTCCTTCGACTGGTACTTTTTGAGTTTTCTATAAAATTTAACCTAGAAACATGAAATTAAGCATGCGGAGGCCTTAGTTAATGAGAATCTATAAAAGGGGACTTTTTGGTACTTTTTCGTCCTTCGACTGGTACTTTTTGAGTTTTCTATAAAATTTAACCTAGAAACATAAAATTAAGCATGTAGAGCCCTTAGTAAATGAGAATCTATAAAAGGGGACTATTTGGTACTTTTTCGTCTTTCGACTGGTACTTTTTGAGTTTTCTATAAAATTTAACCTAGAAACATGAAATTAAGCATGTAGAGCCCTTAGTAAATGAGAATCTATAAAAGGGGACTTTTTGGTACTTTTTCATCCTTCGACTGGTACTTTTTGAGTTTTCTATAAAATTTAACCTAGAAACATGAAATTAAGCATGTAGAGCCCTTAGTAAATGAGAATCTATAAAAGGGGACTTTTTGGTACTTTTTCGTCTTTCGACTGATACTTTGTGAGTTTTCTATAAAATTTAACCTAGAAACATGAAATTAAGCATGTAGAGCCCGGAGTAAATGAGAATCTATAAAAGGGGACTTTTTGGAACTTTTTCGTCTTTCGACTGGTACTTTTTGAGTTTTCTATAAAATTTAACCTAGAAACATGAATTTAAGCATGTAGAGCCCAGTAAATGAGAATCTATAAAAGGGGACTTTTTGGTACTTTTTCGTCTTTCGACCGATACTTTTTGAGTTTTCTATAAAATTTAACCTAGAAACATGAAATTAAGCATGTAGCCCGGAGTAAATGAGAATCTATAAAAGGGGACTTTTTGGAACATTTTCGTCTTTCGACTGGTACTTTTTGAGTTTTCTATAAAATTTAACCTAGAAACATGAATTTAAGCATGTAGAGCCCGGAGTAAATGAGTATCTATAATAGGGGACTTTTTGGTACTTTTTCGTCCTTCGACTGGTACTTTTTGAGTTTTCTATAAAATTTAACCTACAAACATGAAATTAAGCATGTAGAGCCCAGAGTAAATGAGAATCTATAATAGGGGACTTTTTTGTACTTTTTCGTCCTTCGACTGGTACTTTTTGAGTTTTCTATAAAATTTAACCTAGAAACATGAAATTAAGCATGTAGAGCCCTTAGTAAATGAGAATCTATAAAAGGGGACTTTTTCTCGTCTTTCGACTGGTACTTTTTGAGTTTTCTATAAAATTTAACCTAGAAACATAAAATTAAGCATGTAGAGCCCTTAGTAAATGAGAATCTATAAAAGGGGACTTTTTGATACTTTTTCGTCCTTCCACTGGTACTTTTTGAGTTTTCTATAAAATTTAACCTAGAAACATGAAATTAAGCATGTAGAGCCCTTAGTAAATGAGAATCTATAAAGGGGACTTTTTGGTACTTTTTCATCCTTCAACTGGTACTTTTTGAGTTTTCTATAAAATTTAACCTAGAAACATGAAATTAAGCATGTAGAGCCCTTAGTAAATGAGAATCTATAAAAGGGGAATTTTTGGAACTTTTTCGTCTTTCGACTGGTACTTTTTGAGTTTTCTATAAAATTTAACCTAGAAACATGAATTTAAGCATGTAGAGCCCAGAGTGAATGAGAATCTATAATAGGGGACTTTTTGGTACTTTTTCGTCCTTCGACTGGTACTTTTTGAGTTTTCTATAAAATTTAACCTAGAAACATGAAATTAAGCATGCAGAGCCCTTAGTTAATGGGAATATATAAGGGGACTTTTTGGTACTTTTTCGTTCTTCGACTGGAACTTTTTGATTTTTCTATAAAATTGAACCTAGAAACATGAAATTAAGCATATAGAGCCCGGAGTAAATTGGAAACTATAAAAGAGGACCTTTTTGGTACTTTTTTGTTCTTCGATTGGTACTTTTTGATTTTTCTATAAAATTGAACATAGAAACATGAAATTAAGCATGTAGAGCCCGGAGTAAATAAGAATCTATAAAAGGAGACTTTTTTGTACTTTTTCATTCTTCGACTGGTACTTTTTTCAGTTTTTTATAAAATTTAACCTAGAAACATAAAATTAAGCATGTAGAGCCTGGAGTAAATTAGAATCTATAAAAGGGGACTTTTTGGTACTTTATCGTACTTCGACTGGTACTTTTTGAGTTTTCCATAAAATTAAACCTAGAAACATGAAATTAAGCATGCAGAGGCCTTAGTTAATGAGAATCTATAAAAGTGAACTTTTTGGCACTTTTTCGTCCTTCGATTGGTATTTTTTGAGTTTTCTATAAAATTCAACCTAAAAACATGAAATTAAGCATATAGAGCACGGCGTAAATGAGAATCTATAAAAGTGGACTTTTAAGTACTTAAAATTGAGTACACATATACAATCATCATTTCTTCAAATTAGGGAATTACCAATATTTAAAAATTTGTAATCTTTGTAATACATATTATTTTTTCCTTGCTAAATGAAGAGCCAACATATTTCTCATTCTATAAAAACCCTCGCTAACAAAGTAGCGGGTAATAAGCTAGTCGATTATAAGTTACCTTTTTCGATGTTTAAGGGGATTCCTAAGAAAACTATTTTTACTTTTGAATGTCATTAACTTTTCAAATAATTAATAAACCACTTACTGTTAAATCAAAATTTTAAAGTGTTTATAATACTACTTTCTAAACAATCTTTAGACTAACATAAGTTATTAATATTAATTTAATATAAAGTATTTAACAAGAAAAAAAAATATCACGAAATACAGGGGCAAATTAGGTATGAATATCTGATAAGACATGAAAATCGCCTAGGTTAAAAACACGTTTCTGCAGTTATAGCGTCGATAACAGTGATAATTGAACTGTTAAAGAAAGATATTATTCCAAAATTTCAATATAAAAGAATTAGGAAATGTTTCGAAAGTAGTTTAGTTAGTTAAGAACTTCTGTAAACAGCAGGCGGTTTAATAAAATTTTAAATAAACTAAAAAATTTGGTTTTTGAACATGTATAAAATAATTTCGGCTTCATTCTTAATCGCCTTGGCGATTGTAACAAATGGAGAGGTAAGTTTAAAACTTGAACTATGCTTACACAAATAAAAGAAATCTTCATCATATTGCAGAAATTACGGTAATATTTATATTTTAACCAATTTTATAGATCCAAAATGTAGAACCATACAACTACAACTCTAATTCCAATTCGTCCCTTCGCACTGAAGACTACATCAATATGAATAGACAACAATATGCTAAAGTTATCGAAGAATATGATATACAAATGGAAATTTTCAAACAATCGTATGCAGCAAGTCTTGAGACCATTAACATAAGACAGGACATGTTAGTCGATACACTTGTTCAAACTGATGCTGAATTAAATCCTTTGGAAATTCTTAGCAATTTAAGTCAGAAATGTGTTGCCAAATATCGCCCTTCAATACCAACAGTGTCTGCTACCAAAACAAAAATGAATTACTGTTTTACCACTGCCTCCCAACAACTTAATAATATGCTTAATATACCCCGTAACACTAAAACTTCCACGGAGAGCTATTTAAAGAATAGTTTTGAAAGAGACATTGCTCTCTGCAAGAGAACATATTCTACATCACCTTTTAATTACACCATGTGTGCTATACAATCTGTAAGTGTTTTTATATCGAAACTATATATTAAAATGGATTTAATTAAATCTCATAACTCTAATATTTTCAGGTTGAGGCTGCCAACATTTATATATTCAGCAGTCAAAAAAATTTTGCCAATCAAATGGCTGTAGCCGAATGCTCTTCTAAAGCTAATATCAATAATGCTTTGGATTGTAGTTATTCAGTTGAGAAGGAGGCTATTTCTGCAGTTGCTGAAGCCAAAACATTAATTAACAAGTGTCTGACCGCACAAGATGTCTGTAAATCATGTAATCAAGTTTTCACATGCTCCGAAGTACATTACATGAAACGTTCTGAAGTCAGTTATAGCAGTAGAACTATGGATAATCCTTTCTATGGACGTAATGATATAAAAAATTGCTTAATGTTGCAAATACAATAAAAAAGATTAAGTACTATTTGTTAAATATGTATTTATAACGAAATTAATAAATTGTACTACTAAATATGTAGAAAGCATTGAAATTTAACACAAATTTGAATTATTGTATTAAAAAGTTAACAAATGGGAACTTATGTATTTGTTTTTAAATTAAGTTCAAAAATGAATCAAACCGATTGAGTACAGCCAGAAAAAACGCTCCGCATCGATTAGGGCGAGACAAAATTTTATATCCACTTTCGACTGGTCGAGAGTTATTCGAACATATCGGTAATTATTCCTTCAACTGTATTCGGTCCAGGTCTTTCCCCGATTCTGCTGTTTATAGAGGATGGGTCCCGATAGTAGGGCTTCTTTAAAAATTCACTTTATAATACTGGATCCTTAAAGTGTCCGTCGAGATACTCAAAAATTTCATAAATGTACGGTTAGTTTTAAGCTACTTATGAGCGTTAAAGTGAAATGGAAATATTAAGTCAATTATTTGCGTTAAAGTGATTTGTTGAAGGGTCTTTTATGCTCCGATGTCCACCATACATAAATTGAGTAAAATTATGTAATGATACTATATAATTAAGAAATTTATGACCTTTTAAACAGCATTTCGAGAGGGAGAAATCGTAGACGGATATGCTTATTTTCAATACCAAAGAAACCATATCTATAGAGAAGTTAGTTAGTTAGTTAGTTAGTTAGTTAGTTAGTTAGTAGTAGTTAGTAGTTAGTTAGTTAGTTAGTTAGTTAGTTAGTTAGTTAGTTAGTTAGGTAGTTAGTTAGTTAGTTAGTTAGTTAGTTAGTTAGTTAGTTAGTTAGTTAGTTAGTTAGTTAGTAGTTAGTTAGTTAGTTAGTTAGTTAGTAGTAGTTAGTTAGTTAGTTTAGTTAGTTAGTTAGTTAGTTAGTTAGTTAGTTAGTTAGTTAGTTAGTTAGTTAGTTAGTTAATTAGTTGTTAGTGGTTAGTTAGTTAGTTAGTTAGTAGTAGTTCGTTATTAGTTAGTTAGTTAGTTAGTTAGTTAGTAGTTAGTTAGTTAGTTAGTTAGTTAGTTAGTTAGTTAGTTCGTTAGTTAGTAGTTAGTTAGTCTAGTTAGTTAGTTAGTTAGTTAGTTAGTTAGTTAGTTAGTTAGTTAGTAGTAGTTAGTTAGTTAGTTAGGTAGTTGTTAGTTTTAGTTAGGTAGTTAGTTAGTAGTTAGCTAGTTAGTTAGTTAGTTAGTAGTAGTTAGTTAGTTAGTTAGTTAGTTAGTTAGTAGTAGTTAGTTAGTAGTCGTTAGTTAGTTCGTTAGTTAGTTAGTTAGTTAGTTAGTAGTTAGTTAGTTAGTAGTTAGTTAGTTAGTTAGTTAGTTAGTAGTTAGTTAGTAGTTAGTTAGTTAGTTAGTAGTTAGTTAGTTAGTAGTTAGTTAGTAGTTAGTTAGTAGTTAGTTAGTTAGTTAGTTCGTTAGTTAGTTAGTTAGTTAGGTTAGTTAGTTAGTAGTAGTTAGTTAGTAGTTAGTTAGTAGTTAGTTAGTTAGTTAGTAGTTAGTTAGTTAGTTAGTTAGTTAGTAGTAGTTAGTAGTTAGTTAGTTAGTTAGTTAGTTAGTTAGTTAGTTAGTTAGTTAGTAGTTCGTAGTTAGTTAGTTAGTTAGTTAGTTAGTTAGTTAGTAGTTAGTAGTTAGTTAGTTAGTTAGTAGTAGAGTTAGTTAGTTAGGTAGTTAGTTTAGTTAGTTAGTTAGTTAGTTAGTTAGTTAGTAGTAGTTAGTTAGTTAGTTAGTTAGTTATTAGTTAGTAGTTAGTTAGTTAGTGTAGTTAGTTAGTTAGTTAGTTAGTAGTTAGTTAGTCGTAGTAGTTAGTTAGTTAGTAGTTAGTTAGTTAGTTAGTTAGTTAGTTAGTTAGTTAGTAGTTAGTTAGTTAGTTAGTTAGTTAGTTAGTTAGTTAGTTAGTTAGTTAGTAGTAGTTAGTTAGTTAGTTAGTTAGTTAGTTAGTTAGTTAGTTAGTTAGTTAGTAGTTAGTTAGTTAGTTAGTTAGAGTTAGTAGTTAGTTAGTTAGTTAGTTAGTTAGTTAGTAGTTAGTTAGTTAGTTAGTTAGTTAGTTAGTTAGTTAGTTAGTTAGTTAGTTAGTTAGTTAGTTAGTTAGTTAGTTAGTTAGTTAGTTAGTTAGTTAGTTAGTAGTTAGTTAGTTAGTAGTTAGTTAGTTAGTTAGTTAGTTAGTTAGTTAGTTAGTTAGTTAGTTAGTTAGTTAGTTAGTTAGTTAGTTAGTTAGTTAGTTAGTTAGTTAGTTAGTTAGTTAGTTAGTTAGTTAGTTAGTTAGTTAGTTAGTTAGTTAGTTAGTTAGTAGTTAGTTAGTTAGTTAGTTAGTTAGTTAGTTAGTTAGTAGTTAGTTAGTTAGTTAGTTAGTTAGTTAGTAGTTAGTTAGTTAGTTAGTTAGTTAGTTAGTTAGTTAGTTAGTTAGTTAGTTAGTTAGTTAGTTAGTTAGTAGTTAGTTAGTTAGTTAGTTAGTTAGTTAGTTAGTTAGTTAGTTAGTTAGTAGTTAGTTAGTAGTTAGTTAGTTAGTTAGTTAGTTAGTTAGTTAGTAGTTAGTTAGTTAGTTAGTTAGTTAGTTAGTTAGTTAGTTAGTTAGTTAGTTAGTTAGTTAGTTAGTTAGTTAGTTAGTTAGTTAGTTAGTTAGTTAGTTAGTTAGTTAGTTAGTTAGTTAGTTAGTTAGTTAGTTAGTAGTTAGTTAGTTAGTTAGTTAGTTAGTTAGTTAGTTAGTTAGTTAGTTAGTTAGTTAGTAGTTAGTTAGTTAGTTAGTTAGTTAGTTAGTTAGTTAGTTAGTTAGTTAGTTAGTTAGTTAGTTAGTAGTTAGTTAGTTAGTTAGTTAGTTAGTTAGTTAGTTAGTTAGTTAGTTAGTTAGTTAGTTAGTTAGTTAGTTAGTTAGTTAGTTAGTTAGTTAGTTAGTTAGTTAGTTAGTTAGTTAGTTAGTTAGTTAGTTAGTTAGTTAGTTAGTTAGTTAGTTAGTTAGTTAGTTAGTTAGTTAGTTAGTTAGTTAGTTAGTTAGTTAGTTAGTTAGTTAGTTAGTTAGTTAGTTAGTTAGTTAGTTAGTAGTTAGTTAGTTAGTTAGTTAGTAGTTAGTTAGTTAGTTAGTTAGTTAGTTAGTTAGTTAGTTAGTTAGTTAGTTAGTTAGTTAGTTAGTTAGTTAGTTAGTTAGTTAGTTAGTTAGTTAGTTAGTTAGTTAGTTAGTTAGTTAGTTAGTTAGTTAGTTAGTTAGTTAGTTAGTTAGTTAGTTAGTAGTTAGTTAGTTAGTTAGTTAGTTAGTTAGTTAGTTAGTTAGTTAGTTAGTTAGTTAGTTAGTTAGTAGTTAGTTAGTAGTTAGTTAGTTAGTTAGTAGTTAGTTAGTTAGTTAGTTAGTTAGTTAGTTAGTTAGTTAGTTAGTTAGTTAGTTAGTTAGTTAGTTAGTTAGTTAGTTAGTTAGTTAGTTAGTTAGTTAGTTAGTTAGTTAGTTAGTTAGTTAGTTAGTTAGTTAGTTAGTTAGTTAGTAGTTAGTTAGTTAGTTAGTTAGTTAGTTAGTTAGTTAGTTAGTTAGTTAGTTAGTTAGTTAGTTAGTTAGTTAGTAGTTAGTTAGTTAGTTAGTTAGTTAGTTAGTTAGTTAGTTAGTTAGTTAGTTAGTTAGTTAGTTAGTTAGTTAGTTAGTTAGTTAGTTAGTTAGTTAGTTAGTTAGTTAGTTAGTTAGTTAGTTAGTTAGTTAGTTAGTTAGTTAGTTAGTTAGTTAGTTAGTTAGTTAGTTAGTTAGTTAGTTAGTTAGTTAGTTAGTTAGTTAGTTAGTTAGTTAGTTAGTTAGTTAGTTAGTTAGTTAGTTAGTTAGTTAGTTAGTTAGTTAGTTAGTTAGTTAGTTAGTTAGTTAGTTAGTTAGTTAGTTAGTTAGTTAGTTAGTTAGTTAGTTAGTTAGTTAGTTAGTTAGTTAGTTAGTTAGTTAGTTAGTTAGTTAGTTAGTTAGTTAGTTAGTTAGTTAGTTAGTTAGTTAGTTAGTTAGTTAGTTAGTTAGTTAGTTAGTTAGTTAGTTAGTTAGTTAGTTAGTTAGTTAGTTAGTTAGTTAGTTAGTTAGTTAGTTAGTTAGTTAGTAGTTAGTTAGTTAGTTAGTTAGTTAGTTAGTTAGTTAGTTAGTTAGTTAGTTAGTTAGTTAGTTAGTTAGTTAGTTAGTTAGTTAGTTAGTTAGTTAGTTAGTTAGTTAGTTAGTTAGTTAGTTAGTTAGTTAGTTAGTTAGTTAGTTAGTTAGTTAGTTAGTTAGTTAGTTAGTTAGTTAGTTAGTTAGTTAGCTACATAGCTACATCGACTTAGAGTTTAAAAAAGGACCCAGAATACATATGTCGGTCTACGACTAATATTTTGAGGTGCTTTTAATTGTCTTGGTTATTTTCAATAATTCACTTACTAGGGTTGGATTAGGACACAAAACATTGTTTTAGAATGATAATTTTTGAAAAATCTAACGCCATATTTTATATTGAAATTAAGAAATTTATTAATTGATATGCAAATATGTTTGAAACAGTATTACAGTATTTCTAATACAATTGCAACATTAAGCAATTTTTAATGTCACTACGTAAATAGAAAGGATTGTTCATAGTTTTACGCGTATAACTGACTTCAGAACGTGGCATTTTATGAACTTCGGAGCATGTAAAACCTTGGATACATGGTTTGCAGTCATCTTTACTCTCCAGACACTTGTTAATTAATGTTTTGGCTTCAGCAATTGCAGAAATAGTCTCCTTCTCAACTAAATAACTACAATCCAAAGCTTTATTGATACTAGGGTGATCGACTCGATTTTTCAACCGGTTTTAAAACCGGTTTTTTCTGCTTTACCAGTGTCGGTTTTTTCTAAATGTTGATTTTTCGAATATCGAATAACCCGGTTTTTTCACTTTTTAAAAACCGGTTTCGAATACTTTTATTTGGTTTGTATTTAAAGATTATTTAAATGAAATTTTGAAGTAAATAATACAGCGCGTTTAAATTTTAAAAATATTCGAGTCTAGGAACTAGGATATATTTTTCTAAAGCACCATTGGTTAAACTTTTTTGATTTTCCTAATTAATTAAAAAATTTTATTTGTAAAATTGATAACTGTTTAATAAAATTTTATTAATCTTAAGATTATATTCCAACTACAATAATTAATTAACCGCTGAAATATTATGGAAGTGTTGGAATGCCTATGAAAATTTCCTAAAAGGGCTTTAGAATAAGCTAGGATTACATAGTACCTTATGTTTAACAGAAGTGTCCACTTTTTTCCTATTTTTTTTTATATTAAAGAAATAATGTAAATCAGACGACTAGATCTAAAGCTATAATCTGTTAAACTCTTAAAAATCATTTCGGGCCATGTTTTATTAATCAAATTTAAACATAAACATTAATTTCTTCAAATTAACATATATTTTTTTATTTATTATCAAAAACCGGTTAACCGGTTTTTTCTGAATTTGAAAAATATCAACCGGTTTTTTTGAAATGTCAACTATTCGAACTATTCGAAAACCGGTTTTTGGAAAATGTCGAATAATCGATCACCCTAATTGATACTAGCTTCAGACGAGCATTCAGCAACATCCATTTGAACGGCAAAATCTTTTTGACTTTTGAATATATAACTGTTGGTGGTATCAACCTGAAAATATCGGAGTTAATGAGCATTTATATTTAGCATGCCACTAAATTGTTGGTTGGCAGTGGTAATACAGTTATTTATTTTTGCTTTAGTAACAATCACGGCTGGTATTGACGGCCGATATTTGGAAACACATTTTGGGTTTTGGATTTCTATGGACATTAATTCATCATCAGTTTGAACAAGTGTGTTGACTAACATGTCCTGCTGTATGTTAATGGTATCAAGACTTGCTGTATACAATTGTTTAAAAAGTTCCATTTGTATATCAAAATCTTCGATATATTTAGCAAATTGCTGTCTATTCATATTGATGTAGTCCTCAGTGCGCAATGTTGAGTTGATGTAAGGTTCTACATTTTGGTTCTATAAAAATTGTAAAAAAAACGTTATTTTTTCAAGTTGTCAGATACTTTCGATCTTCGGTTCGTTAAGGTTTTAAATTTACCTCTGCTCTTGCCAAATCCCCTAACACTATTAAGAATAAAGCCGAAATTATTTTATACATGTTCGACATCGAAAATTTGTTAAATTTTTTTTAACGCCGTTTGTTGTTTGTAGAAGGTCTTCAGCGACTAAACTACTTTCCGAAAAATCTTCACTTGTTTTATATTAAAATTTTGGAATACTTAATACCTTTAATAACAATTTCCTTATCACTGATATCAGCAGCACATCTGCAGAAAGGCGTATTAGTAGAAGTGATTTTAATTTCTTATCAGCCAAACTTTAATTATTTGCGCCTGTTTTTATTATTGATGAATTTATGACCGAATTCAAAAAGAAGAAAATAAACAAGTAAGAGTGTTATATTCGGCTGTGCCGAATCTCATATACCCACCATCAAACCGTATGCCGTAAAAGGAATGCTCCCCTATAAACATCAGCGTGATATTTGGAATATGGCTTAAGTCAATTATGGCCCGAGCTCTTTTGAACTAACAAAATATTAATTTAAAAAAAATATTTTATTTCAATTCTTAAACCATGAGCGTCAATTATGAACCGATACTCATAAAATTTTGTACATTCAGGGCTATACTCGTATTTCAAATAAGGAACACTCGTAGTTTTTTAACCAAAACTCTTTCCTGAAGGGAACCTTTTGTGTATTACCGACACATTCCGCATGAAATTCGGAGCGAATTTCATAACCGTATTTCATAACTCATATTTTTAAGCCAGTAATGATCGTTTAAGTAATTTTCTGAAGGGGACCTTATATGGGCGGTAGGTTAAATTATATACCGATCCTCCCTAAATTTGGTGGAGAGATTAAACTTATGTGCGTCAATTTTCTTCACATTCCTATTTTTAAGCCAGTAATGAGCATTGTAGTTATTTGCAGAGGGGGACCTTATATGGGGGAAGGGTCATTTATGGGCCGATTCAAAAAATTGGTATAGAGGTTTTGGCTCGTAAGAAACTTACGTATGTAGCATTTCATCGCTTTACTCGTATTTTTAAGACAATAGTAAGCGTTTAAGCTATTTCCTGAAGTGGACCCACATAAAAGTTATTAAAATGATTTTGGTCGCGAGGAACTTAATTGTGTAAAATTTTATTGCTATATTCGTATTTTTTAGCCAGTAATGAGCGTTAAAGATTTTTTCTAAAGGGGACCTTATATGGGGGGTAGGGACATTTATGGACCAATCCCCAAAAAATTTGGTAGAAAGATTTTGGCTTACATAAAACTTATTTATGTCGAATTTCATCGCTATACTTGCATTTTGGGGCCAGTAATGAGTGTTAAAGTTATTTTCAGGAGGGGACCTTATATGGGGGGTAGGGTCATTTATGGGCCGATCCTACAAAGATTGTTTAAAAGGTTTTGGTTCGTAAGAAACTTATTTATACTGAATTTCATCGCTATGCTCGAATTTTTGGGCTAGTAATGAGTGTTAAAGTCATTTTCTAAAGGGGACCTTATATGGGGGGTAGGGTCATTTATGGGCCGATCCTAAAAAAATTGGTTAAAAGGTTTTGGTTCGTAAGAAACTTACTTATACTGAATTTCATCGCTATACTCGAATTTTTTTGCTAGTAATGAGTGTTAAAATCATTTTCTAATGGGGACCTTATATGGGGGGTAGGGTCATTTATGGGCCGATCCTAAAAAAAATTGGTAGAGAAATTTTGGTTCGTAAGAAACATACTTGTACCGAATTTCATCGCTATACTTGCATTTTGGGACCAGTAATGAGTGTTAAAGTAATTTTCAGAAGGGGACCTTATATGGGGGGTAGGGTCATTTATGGGCCGATCGTCAAAAAATTAAGTATAAAGATTTTGGCTCATATGAAACTTATTTATGTCGAATTTCATCGCTATACTTGTACTTCTTAAGCAGTTATGCCCGTTAAAGCTGTTTTTTGCAGGTCCACTTGTATGGGGGCTATCCGAAAAAGTGGACCGATATTGCCCATTTTCAATACCAAACAAACCTTAACAATGGAGAATATTTGTGCAAAATTTCAACTGTCTAGCTCCTCTCTTGTGGTCCCTATCGTGATTTCAACAGACAGACGGACAGACGGACGGACGGACGGACGGACGGACAGACGGACAGACGGACGGACATGGCTAGATCGTCTTAGAATTTGAAAAGAACCCAGAATATATATACTTTTATGGGTCTATGACCAATATTTCGATGTGTTACAAACGGAATGACAAAATCAATATACCCCCCATCTTTTTTGATGGTGGGTATAAAAATAAATAAAATTAATTAATTACTCAATTTTTGTATTTTTGTATTTTTCATACAAATTTTTAAAAATTGTTTTACATTCTACTTTCTGATTACGGGCCTTAATTTTTTTCTGAGAAATGTTCAACTGAAAATTTTTTTAATTAACAATTTTGATTTAACTCTAATTTATTAATATTCAGTACTTCCATGTATTAAATTCTATTCTTTTTTCGCTTCATTGAAAGTTTTTGCTGGCTAGGCCTTAGTTAAAAATCCCCAATTTCGGATTATGCCAGTCTTGTATTAAATGAGCGATATGTATATAATAACGTCTTTTTATCACTACTAGATGTGTTACAAACAGAATAACAAAATTAATATACCTGTATATATTTTTATATTTTAATAATTTTTAAAAAAAAACTTAAGCTTACATAACATCTATGTACTCAAAATCAGATAACGATTTATTTTAATTTTTTACTATGAAATAATTCACATATAATTTCTTATAAACTTAAAGGATTGTTATGATTGATTTTTAAGTGTTTCACTATCAATCATCAATCCTATCACAATGAAATTACTATTAAACAAGTTTGATAAGGAATAATCAAAAAGCTATAAATAAAATCGTCACAATCGGAAGTGTCATAAAAATAGTATTTATGTTTATAAAAATTATTGCTATTGATGGATTCCCCTTCAGATAAATAGTTTAGTTCCGAGAAATTCATAATAAATTATTTGAAAATAAACGTAAAATTTTGTAAACAAATTAGACAGAGTAAAAAAATAGGTAATATATATGCTTAACATGATAAAGATGGGGGAATATTTATTTTCTTATAAGGTTTGTAACATAACAAAATGTTGGCCGTAAAACTATAGAAGTTTATATTTACATTAGGATATCCCATTTTTTTGTAGGAATACTTCTCAAGCGATGCGTGTTTATACATTAAATACGAGAAAAACAAAAGTATGAAAACCCACACATATAAGCGTAGTTTTGAAGATCTTTTCAATGAAAAGTTATATTAATACCCTACACCATTATAGTAGGGGGGGGGGGCGTTATTCATTTGTGTTGATGTTTGTAACACCCAAAAATTTTGGTCCTAAAACTTAAAGTATGCCAATCGGCTAAGAATCACTGTCTTCTATCTATCTATCTATCTATCTATCTATCTATCTATCTATCTATCTATCTATCTATCTATCTATCCTATCTATCTATCTATCTATCTATCTATCTATCTATCTATCTATCTATCTATCTATCTATCTATCTATCTATCTATCTATCTATCTATCTATCTATCTATCTATCTATCTATCTATCTATCTATCTATCTATCTATCTATCTATCTATCTATCTATCTATCTATCTATCTATCTATCTATCTATCTATCTATCTATCTATCTATCTATCTATCTATCTATCTATCTATCTATCTATCTATCTATCTATCTATCTATCTATCTATCTATCTATCTATCTATCTATCTATCTATCTATCTATCTATCTGTCTATCTATTTTATCAAGATAATTTGATAAAATTTGTTCTTCAAAAAAGAGCATCGTTTCACCCAAGGACGAAGCCTGTTGAAAATGGTTAAAATCGACCCATTATGTCGCCTAGCCTTCATATAGTTCTGTCGGGTAGATCGGAGAACAGGCCCGAAAGAAGCCTAGGTTTGCTGTATATATATATATATACATCCTTCCTTCACAAGGGAAAAAGAAATACACATGCCTGGTACCAAATTGATACCAAACTGTTAATAATTTTTCAATAACATCCGTTGTCAAAGTATATACATACATACGATAACACTATATAATGTTGACAACATTTCAACAATTCGTTGTCGAACTCCAAATTTTATACACATCCGTTGTCTGAATGTTAACAAACAAACAATCTGTTGCCAACAGTGAGCTTACCACGTTTGTTAACATTTAGACAACGGATATGTATAAAATTTAGATA
This sequence comes from Lucilia sericata, assembly GCF_015586225.1. NCBI lineage: Eukaryota > Metazoa > Arthropoda > Insecta > Diptera > Calliphoridae > Lucilia > Lucilia sericata. Next base: position 100,856 of record NW_023994649.1, on the reverse strand, counting down.
GACAACGAATTGTTGCAATGTTGACAATGTTGCCTTGTCAACATTACATAGTGTTGTCGTACGTATGTATATACTTTGACAACGGATGTTATTGAAAAATTATAAAATCTTTTATGTTATTTCTTTTTCCCTCTGTGTTCAAACTAACTAACTAATTTTGTCTACCTAGATTTTGACTTGGAACCGAAGTGCTTAACCTTTTGACTGACTTTCAATTTGATACATCCAGTGATTCCCCAATTGATTAATTTCTATCTATAGACATCAGTGATGTCATATTTAACAATTTCTCTTTTAATATAATAGTTTGTCAAGGATAAAAAAAACTTACAAATTATTGTTATTTTATCAATGAAATTGCAAATAAATGGACTTTTAAGGGGATTCCTAAAAAACTTTTGATTGTATAAAGATTAAATTACTTTATTTTTTTAAATAATGTTAAATCAATATTTTAAAATCTTTATAGCAATACTTTTAAGTTATGACTATTAAATTAACATTTACCAGGAAAAATAAATCAACAAATTTATCAATAAAAGCAGAGGCAAATGGGGCAAGTATGTCTGATAACACAAGAAAATCGCCTAGGTTAAAAACACCTGTCTACAAATTAAGCGATAACTGTTGAAAAGATTTTAGTCCAAAATTTTATTATAAAAGTACTAAGTAATGTTTCTAAAATAGTTAAGTTATTTGAGAACCTTTGCAAATAGCAAGTGGTATTAAAAAATTTTAAGCAAATCACAAAAAATATTTCGAACATAATCTCGGCTTTATTCTTAATCGTATTGGGGATTGTGGCAAATGGAGAGGTGAGTTTAAAACTTTAACTAATTTCATACAGATAAAAAACTAAACTTAAATTGTTACAAAAATAATGCCAATATTTTTATATATTAACAAATTTTATAGATCCAAAATGTAGAACCATACGACTATAGGTCTAATAACAATTCATCCCTTCACACTGAAGACTACATCAATATGAATAGACAACAATATGCTAAAGTTATCGAGGGATATAATACAGAAATGGCTATTTTCAAACAATCGTATACAGCAAGTCTTGATACCATTAACATACGACAGGACATGTTAGTCGATACGCTTGCTCAAACTGATGCAGAATTAAATCCCTTGGAAATACTTAGCAATTTAAGTCAGAAATGTGTTGCCAAATATCGCCCCTCAATACCAACCGTAACTGCTACCAAAACAAAAATTAATTATTGTATTTCAACTGCCTCCCAACAACTTAGTAGTGTGCTTAATACGCCCCTTAGCACTAGAACTTCAACCGAAAGCTATTTAAAGAATACTTTTGAAAGGGATATTAATCTCTGCAAGAGAACATATTCTACATTACCTTTAAATTACACCATGTGTGCTATACAAACTGTAAGTGTTTTAAATCGAAAGTACATATATGTATAACAAAATCATTAAAATGCTCATAACTCTAATATTTTCAGGTTGACGCTGCCAACATTTATATATTCAACAGTCAAAAAAATTTTGCCAATCAAATGACTGTAGCCGAATGCTCGTCTAAAGCTAATATCAAGAATGCTTTGGATTGTAGTTATTCAGTTGAAAAGGAGGCTATTTCTGCAGTTGCTGAAGCCAAAACTTTAATTAACAAGTGTCTGGCCGCACAAGATGACTGTAAACCATGTAACCAAGTTTTCACATGCTCCGAAGTACATTATATGAAACTTTCTGAAGTCAGTTATAGCAGTAGAACTATGTATAATCCATTCTATGGTCGTTATGATATTAAAAATTGCTTAATGTTGCAAATACAATAGAAAATTGATACTATTTGTTAAATAAATTTTTATAACGAAATTCATAAATTGTACATATAAAACAAGTAAGAAATTATAGTCGGGCGAGGCCGACCATATAATACCCTACACCTGTTACAAAAATAAAATGTGATTTAGTTTTCATAATAAAGCATTTAAGTTGAATTTCTCCTTGCCTTGAATTATACTTAAGCCATTTATTGCTGAATAAAATAGTGGGGCTATGGTCAAATGAGACCTTATAATTATAAAATTCATGAGAGTCATCAAGGCTAGTATAGAACTTGGTTTTGCAGCTTTTTGTCGAGATACGAGTATATTAAACATAATTATAAACTTAAAATTCCTATTCGTCGGGTTCAGTTGTATGGGGGCTAGGTGAAATAATGGACTGATGTTAACCATTTTTAATATTCTTCGTCTCCGGTACCATAGAAGATCATGTGCCAAATATCATTGAATTATCTTCAAAATTGCGACCTCTAGTTTGATTACAAAGTTTACAAGCCCTATTCAGGGGTTCAGTTGTATGGGGGCTAGGTGAGAAAATGCACCGATGTTAACCATTTTCAATAGACTTCGTCTCCGATACCATAGAAGATCATCTGCCAAATTTCATTGAATTATCTTCAAAATTGCGACCTGTAGTTTGATTACAAAGTTTACAAGCCCTATTCGGGGGTTCAGTTGTATGGGGGCTAGGTGAAATAATGGACCGATGTTAACCATTTTCAATAGACTTCGTCCCTGGGACAATAGAAGATCATGTGCCAAATTTCATTGAATTATCTTCAAAATTGCGACCTGTAGGTTGATTACAAGGTTTACATGGACGGAAGGACATAGCTCAGAAATGATTTTAAAGTGGTGTAGGGTATAAAAAGTGTGAAATTTTATTGATGGCACATTCATGTCCTTTATACACTCGTGTAGACCTACTCTCAACTATGCCAAAGCTATGCGTGTGAAAGTTTTTCGACAAGGTACATCAAAGTTATAGCGTTTTTTTTATTAAAGTTTTTTAAATATATTGTCAAAAATACATTTATCAATATTATTCAAGGTTTAAGAAATCGATAATACTTAAGTAAATAAAATTATTTAATATTCAAACTGCAAATTCCTAATAAAATTAACATAATTTTATATGAGATGCTAAACATTTTTATACTCTACACTACTTTAGCGGAGAGGGTATATTGGATTTGTGTTGATGTTTGTAATGTTTAATGGTCCTATATCCACCTTTAAAAATACCCATCTGCTCAGAATCATTTTCTGAATTGATTAAGCCATGTCCGTCCGACCTTGTAATCAAACTACAGAGCGCAAGGACGAACACTATTGATTTTGTTTGATATCGGTCCATTATTTTACCAGCTCTATATAAACGGATCTCCTAAATTGTGATAAGGAGCTCATAATTATGCCAAATATACTAATTGATTCAAACATTTAATTTGACTTAAGTAAGTGTCTGATGAACCAAAACCTCTCTACACTGAAAATAATCCATGCTCAACTTTACGAAAAAAAATTTCGTAACTTCTATTTTCGTAATATTTACAAAAATTTCGTGTATAATGCGAAATATTATTTAATAAAACCCTTTTCAATTTTTACGAAAGTACGAAAACCGTTCGTAATATTTGTTTCTTAAATTTTAGCGAAATTAAACATAATGATATAAATTAAATTATCATTAAATAAAACTACAACATTTTTATAAAATTTAAGAAAAAGTATAATATTATTCCCGAATTATTTTCATAAAAAAAATTAAAAATTCGTGTGGAGAATAATTTTGAACTAAAATTAGAAAAAATATTTTAAAATGAACAAAAATGTTGGCATAAATTAATATTTGGTAAATTTTACCATATTTATTCAAAATTCACTTTTTTCAATTTATGTAAATTAATTTTTCCAAGATTATTTTGCATTACACTAAAATATTTCGTACAATTTCGTATATATTACGAGCGATTCGTACAATGTACGACATTTTTCGTATATATTAGGCATGGATTTTTTTCAGTGTACCAAATTTAATGTGAATCGGTACATAATTGACCCCCAAATAAGCCCCCCTTCAAAAAATGACTATAACGCTCATTACTGGCTTAAAAATACGAGTATAGCAATGAAATTTGACATAAAATTTTATGCGGATCGGTTCATAATTGACCCACCCCATATAAAGACCTCTTCAAAAAATTACTATAACGCTAATTACTGTCTTAAAAATACGAGTATAGCAATGTAATTCGACACACATAAGCTCCATGCGAGCCAAAACTTGTGTAGAAAATTTAATGTGGATCGGTCCATAATTGACCTTAACCCCCATATAAGGTTCTCATCAAAAAATGACTTTAACTCTCATTACTGGCTTCAAAATACGAGTATAGCAATGAAATTTAAAATAAGTTAGTCCCTAATGAGCCAAAACCTCTCTACCAAATTTTATATGGATGGATCAGTCCATAATTGACCGTATCTCCCATATAGGGTCCCTTCAAATTACTGTCTTAAAAATAGGAGTATAGCGATTAAATTCGACACACATAAGTTTCATGCGAATTTTATATGGATCGATCAATAATAAACCCTAACCCCAATATAAGGTACCCTTCAAAAAATTACTTTAACGCTCATTACTGACTTAAAAATTCTAATATGGCAATGAAATTGGACACAAATAAATTTCATGAGAGCCAAAATCTGTCTATCAAATTTTATGTGGATCAGTCCATAATTGACCCTACCCTCCATATAAGGTCCCTTCAAAAAAATGACTTTAACGCTCATTACTGGCTTAAAACTATGATTATAGCGATGAAATTCGACAAGCATAAGTTTCATGCGAGTCAAAATATCTCTATCAAATTTTATATGGATCGGTCAATATTTAACCATAACCCCATATAAGCTACCCTTAAAAAATAACTTTAACGCTCATTACTGGCTTAAAAATACGAATATAGCGATGAAATTGGACACACATAAGTATCATGCGAGCCAAAATCTGCCTATTAAATTTTATTTAGTTCCTAACCCCCATATAAGACCCCCTTCAAAAAATTTCTTTAACGCTCATTACTGGCTTAAAAATACGAATATAGCGATGAAGTCAAAATCTCTATCAAATTTTATATGGATCGGACAATAATTAACCCTATGACGTATACATAGCTTAAGTTTCTTACGAGCCAAAACCTAAGAAACTTTTATAGGAACGTAAATCTTCCTACCGAATTTCAGGCGTAAAGTGTCGGGAACTTATATTCGATGTAAAGAATGTGTGTTTATTTGTTTGTGGGTTTGTTTGTGGATTTGTTTGTTTGTTTGAAGTCTATAGATGGCTAAACGACTGGACCGATTTTCTTGAAATTTTAACAGTACCTTCCTGTATATCTGGAAGGAACTATAGGCTACTTTTTATTTTAAAATTTCAAGTAGGCGAGTTGCCACGCCTACTTAATAGCTATTAAAAGTCATATATCTTGGAAAATGGTACAATTAGAGTTCACAAATTTTGCACGGACAACTTTGACATCCATAAGAATATTTTTTTTGACAAAATGGACGGAATGACTATAGTGGGCGTGGCACCTTCCATATTAAGAAAATATTAAATATGTATATCTCGGAAAATGTAACAGTTAGAGCCCTCAAATTTGGTCGAAGCCACATAAGTCTCAATGTTATTAGTTAGGATAAAAAGTGGCGTAGGGGAGTGGCACCTCCTTAATTAAATACACAAATTCGTTTATCTTGGAAACTATTAGAGTTAAAAGCTTACAATTTTGCAAGAAGAACTTTAGCATCCATGGAAATATTTTGGGTAATAAATTGGCGGACTACCAATGGGGGGAGTAGCACCTCCCATATGAATTAAATACAACAAAATATTTTATCTAAGAAACTAAAAGAACTAGATTCCTAAAATTTTTCAAAAAGGACTTTCATATTCATCCGATAATTTTGGGAAAAAAAGCGGACTTTCATCAGGGGGTGGCTTGGAACCCCCATATGAATTATATAGAAAAATTTGTATATCTGAGATACTGTAGAAGCTAGAATCTTCAAATTTTACATGAAGAACTTTGACATTAATGTGCAAAATTGGCGGACTTTCAATGGGGGGATTGGCCCCTAACATATTAATTAAATTCGGAAAAATTGCCGAACATGCAATAATTTGAGTGGCATCTTCCATGTGTAAGTGCTTTTAGTGTAGCAAAGCACACTGGGTATAGCTAGTTATTTATACATTTTATAATTTTTATTCAAAAATTAAACATAATTTTTATTCAAAAATTAAACATAATTTTCTAATATATTTGCAACATTAAGCAATTTTTAATATCATTACGTCCATAAAAAGGATTTTCCATAGTTTTACTGGTATAACTGATTTCATAACGTTTCATGTTATGAACTTCGGAGCATGAATATAGGTTACATTGTTTGCACTCATCTTGACCCGCCAGACACTTTTGAATTAAAGTTTCGGCCTCAGCAATGGAAGAGATGGTCTGTTTTTCAACTATATAACTGCAATCCAAAGCTTTATTGATGTTAGCTTTCGCCGAACATTCGGCAACATTCATTTGGGTGGCAAAATTCTTTTGATTGTTGATTGTATAGCTGTTAGCGGCGTTAACCTTAAAATAAGTTACTTGTATGAAATAACAGACTTTTTAATTAAAAATAAAAATCGCTTACCACATCTGTAATACACATGGTGTAGTTTAAGGGTAATGCATTATAAGTTTTTTGGCAGGAGGCAATGTCCCTTTCAAAGTTATTCTTATAATAGTTTTCCAAAGAATTTCTGGTGCTTAGAGGACTACTAAGCATACTATTAAGTTGTTGATTGGCAGTGGTGACACAATTGTTAAGTTTGGTTTTGGTAGCAGCCACGGTTGGTATTGAGGAGCGATATTTAGAAACACATTTTTGACTTAAATTGCTTAAAATTTCCAAAGGATTTAGTTTTTGTTCTGTCTGAACAAGAGTATCGATCAACATGTCCTGTCGTATGTTAATGGTATCAAGACTTGCGGCATAGGATTGCTTAAACACTTCAATTTGTTTATCATAGTCTTGGACATTTTTAGCATATTGTTGTCTATTCATATTGATATATTCATCAGTACGTACTGATGTATTATAATTGATCACATAATTGTACAGATCTAAATTTTGAGTCTATAATAAAGTAAAGTAGTATTGCTATTAAAGTCAGCCGTTTACTTAAATATGCAATAAGTTATTTAAACTTACCTCCTCTCCATTTGCCACTACCGCCAAGACAATTAGGAATAAAACCGTAATTATTTTATACATGTTTAAAATCTTTAATTTTTAATTTATTTAAAAGTTGTTAATACTGTTGGTTATTTGCCAAAGTTCTGCAATAACTAAACTACTTTTGAAACATTTCCCGGTTCTTTTATATACATTTTTTTCTATAATATATTGTTTATCAATCTTATCGCTAGTATTTCTATGGAAAAGATTTTCTAACTAAGGCGAATTTTTTATCAGTTAAAATTGAATGATTTATATTTTATTGATAAATTGCCATACAATATTGTCAATAGAAACTTTATATTCAAATTAATGTTATAAAACTTCTATAATTTTTAATTAATATTGAGTGGTTTCTTTATTCTTGATGATTAATACTAAAATTAAACCGGAAACTTACCATGCTTGTTAACATTTAGACAACGGATGTGTATAAAATTTAAATAACATCCAGTTATAATTTTGACAACTTATCTTTGTCATTACAACAATGCATTGTTGTCACTTCGATTACGCTTTGTGTCATTTCGGCAATTCTTCGTTGTAATTTCGACAACGAATCGTAGTCATTTCGACAGTGCAACGTTCTGTTTGACAATATAGCGTTGTCACTTTGGTAATACATTATTATTTTCTGTTGATTTGATAACGCCGTGTGATTTTTATATATTTGCTATTGGTATGACAACTATCCGTACATACTTTGGCAACGAATGTTATTGAAAAATTATAAACACTTTGGTGTCAATTTGGTACCAGACGTGTATAATTTTAAAACGTCTTTTTTTCCTCTGTGTATGTAAGTTAGATAAAAAAATAATTAAAAAATATGTTTTTCCCGTTATTTGTAAGTTTTCTAAGGAATTTTTTGATACCAATGTATCCAGATCCATGCTAAATATATATATTATTATGTAAAATTCGTATAGTTGATATAAAAAAATAATAACCCATTAAGTTTTAATAGTAATTATTAAAGGGTTTTGAGGCCTATTGCGTGATCAATATCAAAATATATATATTTTTTATAATTTTTTAAAACTTTTTTGGGATTAAAAATTATGTATTAAAATCTTTAAATTATGAAAAACGATCAATTATATATGGTGCTGACACCTGTATTTCAAAAAAATAGATAAGTTAAGACATGAACCACTGATCAACATCACTATAGAGGCGACATCTAATTGTTGAATAAAATTAGTCATATTAATATCCAATAGCTGTACAGTTCTCATACATTATAATAATCCGATATAGCGATCGCAATAATTCTTAACTATAAAGTGGTAATTAATCGAAAAAAATGAACCGACTTCAACCAATTCAAATATGAATTAATATTCTTATAAAAGTATTTAGTTTTGATTAAAACTGTTAAGACAGGCATAACAACTTAGTTGTATATATCCCGAAAATCGGGACTGCATATAACATCCCCTTTAGAAAATGACTTTAAACTCTCATAGCTGGCTTTAAAACACCAAATTGGACTTAAACTAGTTCTACAAAAAAAAACTTGAGGATCGCAACATTAGTATATTTTCCTTGAAATGTGGAAACATTAAGTATTGAGATCAGATTTGACAATAATTATATACTCAAGACACCATTAAAGATTCTCTTCTGAAAATCATCATGATGCAACCTTATATAAAAACAAGTTAGAGTGCTATATTCGACTGAGTCGAATCTTAAATACCCTCCACCAGCTACTTTGATATTAATACTTTTCTAATTGATCAAATATTTGTAGAAATTAGTTTTCTCATGTCTTAAATAGAAAAAATCCCAAGATTTATTTAATTTTGTAATAAGTTATGAGTATTTATGTGATTTTCTGAAGGGAAACATGTATGGGACCGACCGCACCCATGCTATGAACCGATCGTGAAAAAATCTTGAAATATAATTTTTGTACACAAAACTAATATTTGTGCTATTTGGTAATGAGTAATGTGCGTTTAAGAGATTTTCGGAAAAGGACCTTGTATGTGAGCTATGACCAATTATGTACATATATAAAGACAAAATTTCAAAATTCTGTATCTATATCATTATTTGGTAATGAATATTGTGCATTTAAGTGATTTTCTGGAGGGGACCTAGTATGAGAGCTATGACCAAATATGGACTGATTGCTAAACAATTTTATAGTGTAAGTTATGTATATAAGAGCAATATTTGTGCTAAATGTATATATATCAATATTTTGTAATGAGTTATGTGCGTTTAAGTGATTTTCTGGAGGGGACCTTGTATGGGAGCTATGACCAATTACGGACCGATCCGAAAAAAACTTCCATAATAATATTTCTGTATATGTGAGCAATACTTGTACCAAATTTTATATGGATATCTTAATTTAGTAATGAGTTATGTGCGTTTAATTGATTTTCAGAAGGGGACCTTGTAATATTTCTATATGTGAGAGAAATACTTGTACCAAACTTTATATGGATATTTTAATTTAGTAATGAGTTATGTGTGTTTAAGTGATTTTCGGGATTGGGCCTTCTACGGAGCTATGACCAATTATGGACCGATCGGAAAAAAATTTCATAGTAATATTTATATATGTGAGAGCAAAACATGTGACAAACTTTATATGCATATTTTAATTTAGTAATGAGTCATGTGTGTTTAAGTGATTTTCGGTAGGGGACCTCGTATGGGAGCTATGACCAATTATGGACCGATCGGAAAAAAATTTCATAGTAATATTTCTGTATATGTGAGCAATACTTGTACCAAATTTTATATGGATATCTTGATTTAGTAATGAGTTATGTGCGTTTAAGTGATTTTCGGGAGGGGACCTTGTATGGGAGCTATGAACAATTATCGACCGATCGGAAAAAAATTTCACAGCAATATTTCCGTGCATATGAGCAATACTTGTACCAAATTTTGTATGAATATCTTAATTTAGTAATGAGTTATGTTCGTTTAAGTGATTTTCGGGAGGGGACCTTGTATGGGAGCTATGACCAATTATGGACCGATCGGAGAAAAATTTCACAGTAATATTTCTCTATATATGAGCAATACCTATGACAAACTTTATATGGATATCTTAATTTAGTAATGAGTTATGTGCGTTTAAGTAATTTTCGGGAGGGGACCTTGTATGGGAGCCATGACCAGTTATGAACCGATCGGAAAAAAATTTCTCAGTAATATTTCCGTGCATATAAGCAATACTTGTACCAAATTTTACATGGATACCTTAATTTAGTAATGAGTTATGCACGTTTAAGTGATTTCCGGGAGGGGACCTTGTATGGGAGCTATGACTAATTATGGACCGATCGGAAAAAACTTTCACAGTAATATTTCTGTGCATGTGAGCAATACTTATTCCAAATTTTATATGGATATCTTAATTTAGTAATGAGTTATGCGCGTTTAAGTGATTTTCGGGAGGGGATCTTGTATGGGAGCTATGTCCAATTATGGACCAATCCAGAGAATTTTTTCTCTTAATGAATTCTATTAACATAAGATTTTAATTTGTAAAATTTTGTGAAGATATCAACATTCTGACGAAAGTTATTAACAAAAAACTCATTTTCCGGCAATATGCACTTTTGTATGGGAGGTATATGAAATTATGGACCGATTCTGGCAATTTTCAGCAGAAAGAAATATCTTGTGTAGAAACGAATGTATGATGACTTTCGAGAAAATTACATCAGAATGTGTAAGAAATGCTTATTTTTTTCGAGGTTGTTTTAAATTTTGATTCATAACTTTTCCCAATGTGAACCGATTTTGCTCATTTTCAATACCAAACTGTACCGGATAATAATGAATGTTTTGGGTGAATTTGGTTAAATTATATTGCTTCGATTTAACGTGAGCGTGTTTTACACAGACAGACAGACGGACGGACGGACAGACGGACATAGCTAAATCGACTCAGAATTTCATAAGGACCCAGAATATATATACTTTGTTGAGTCTCAGATGAATATTTCTTGGTGTTACACACGGAATGACAAAGTTATATATACCCTCTATCACCACAGATGGTGGTGGAGGGTATAATTAATATCTTACACCCACTATTGTGGTGTAGGATATAATTAGATTTTTGATATCAAATATTTCTCACCAAAGATAAAGGTCATTTAATTAGTAACACAACGAAAAATGCATCAAAATCTAAAAATATTACCTCTATAAGCTTTGAGTGATATTGAAGATCGACAATATCGGTGTAGGATTTTATCTAAATAACACTCAGTGTTGTTATATGTTAGTTATCTGATACTGTTGAACAATTTTAAGATTTTTAACCGAAAAGGTTAAAAATGTTTAATAATGGGATTGACTTGCACATGTTTTTATACCCTTCATCTCCGACTACGAAAACCCACTTTTTAGTTAAGTTTGTTTTCAAATGTCCGTCTGTGTGTCTGTCCGGGTATATGTTGAAATCTGCGAATCTGCGAAATCCGCACATATAAATTTGATATCAGCAGAAATTGTATTACCAAATAAAACATGGATCGGTCCATAATTGGTCCACTTCCGAAAATCAATTACATATGTAAGTAAGTAAATAAAAGATATTTATCAACATCAGAAAGATTATTAGAATAGAGTTTTGAATCCATTATATACATATATACCCAATTCTACAGAATCATTTAAGTCTTTTTTGTCTTCTTATATTGGTAAGCTGGTGCTCTTAAAATGTTATAGTGTGATAACTGTGAAGGGATGCGACCTTGAGTAAGTTAACCTGACAAATGCGAAACCGTTAGATGCAACGAGGACTAAATTAGCAAGTTACAGTGTGTAAAAGGAACATAATATTAATACATGACTTTAAAATATTTTATTGAAAAACATGTTTGGATTATAGTCATTAATATTTTACTAATTGAAAATTCCAAATACATACTTAATTATCAAAAGTAAATAAAAACAAAGTAAATATATACACATACTATATATGTATGTACACTAGGGTGACCCCGTTTTTATGGGGAGGAAATAAAGTACAAATGATTCTAGCGAAAATGAAAGTTTAATTCATTTAATGATATAGTTTCTCAAAATTGTTGTTTTGGGGCCACCTTATGTACATCCATAAAATGTAAAATTGTAACTACTTATTTATCCATATGTATTTCCTATTGAAATTGAGTCTTTACGTTTAATGTATATAAAACAATCTTTGGAGTGGTGTTGTTGATAGAAAGGATTCATTATAATTGCTTTTTCGGTAAATGAGAAATCATCCACGTAAATTGGATTGGAACATAAATGGTCGGGATTGCAGGGTTGGCACACATCTTCGTTCACTATACATTTATTGATCAAAGCATTGGATTCCGAAATTGCGGAAATTGTACGATTTTGTAGATCAAATGAACAATCAACAGCTCTTTCCATTAATTTGTCGGCTAAACATTTGGCAAAATGCATTTGGGATTTAAATTTCTTTAGATTGGTTATCGCATAAATATTTGTGCTGGAGGTCTAAAACGTAAAAATAAAAATAATACTAGAGTTAAAACATTTTATAGCTTTTAAGAATGGAATGTATTTTGATTATAATTTTCTATAGACTATAGATTAGACTATAAACTAGAATATAGGCTACCGTATAATCTACACTATAGACTATACTATAGGCTACACTATACACTAGACTATAGACCACACTAAAGACTATACTATAGACCATACTATAGACTAGACTATAGACCATAGACTATAGACTAGACTATAGACATGACTATAGACTAGAATATAGACTATAGACTTGACTATAGACATGACTATAGACTAGACTATAGACTATAGACCATAGACTATAGACTAGACTATGGACTAGACTATAGACTAGACTATAGACTAGACTAGACTATAGACTAGACTATAGACTAGACTATAGACTAGACTAGACTATAGACTAGACTATAGACTAGACTATAGACTAGACTATAGACTAGACTATAGACTAGACTATAGACTAGACTATAGACTAGACTATAGACTAGACTATAGACTAGACTATAGACTAGACTATAGACTAGACTATAGACTAGACTATAGACTAGACTATAGACTAGACTATAGACTAGACTATTGACTGGACTATAGACTAGACTATAGACTAGACTATAGACTAGACTATAGACTAGACTATAGACTAGATTATAGACTAGACTATAGACTAGACTATTGACTGGACTATAGACTAGACTATAGACTAGACTATAGACTAGACTATAGACTAGACTATAGACTGGACTATAGACTAGACTATAGACTAGACTATAGACTAGACTATAGACTAGACTATAGACTAGACTATAGACTAGACTATAGACTAGACTATAGACTAGACTATAGACTAGACTATAGACTAGACTATAGACTAGACTATAGACTAGACTATAGACTAGACTATAGTCTAGACTATAGACTAGACTATAGACTAGACTATAGACTAGACTATAGACTAGACTATAGACTAGACTATAGACTAGACTATAGACTAGACTAGACTAGACTATAGACTAGACTATAGACTAGACTATAGACTAGACTATAGACTAGACTATAGACTAGACTATAGACTAGACTATAGACTAGACTATAGACTAGACTATAGACTAGACTATAGACTAGACTATAGACTAGACTATAGACTAGACTATAGACTAGACTATAGACTAGACTATAGACTAGACTATAGACTAGACTATAGACTAGACTATAGACTAGACTATAGACTAGACTATAGACTAGACTATAGACTAGACTATAGACTAGACTATAGACTAGACTATAGACTAGACTATAGACTAGACTATAGACTAGACTATAGACTAGACTATAGACTAGACTATAATAGACTATAGACTAGACTATAGACTAGACTATAGACTAGACTATAGACTAGACTATAGACTAGACTATAGACTAGACTATAGACTAGACTATAGACTAGACTATAGACTAGACTATAGACTAGACTATAGACTAGACTATAGACTAGACTATAGACTAGACTATAGACTAGACTATAGACTAGACTATAGACTAGACTATAGACTAGACTATAGACTAGACTATGACTAGACTATAGACTAGACTATAGACTAGACTATAGACTAGACTATAGACTAGACTATAGACTAGACTATAGACTAGACTATAGACTAGACTATAGACTAGACTATAGACTAGACTATAGACTAGACTATAGACTAGACTATAGACTAGACTATAGACTAGACTATAGACTAGACTATAGACTAGACTATAGACTAGACTATAGACTAGACTATAGACTAGACTATAGACTAGACTATAGACTAGACTATAGACTAGACTATAGACTAGACTATAGACTAGACTATAGACTAGACTATAGACTAGACTATAGACTAGACTATAGTCTAGACTATAGACTAGACTATAGACTAGACTATAGACTAGACTATAGACTAGACTATAGACTAGACTATAGACTAGACTATAGACTAGACTATAGCCTAGACTATAGACTAGACTATAGACTAGACTATAGACTAGACTATAGACTAGACTATAGACTAGACTATAGACTAGACTATAGACTAGACTATAGACTAGACTATAGACTAGACTATAGACTAGACTATAGACTAGACTATAGACTAGACTATAGACTAGACTATAGACTAGACTATAGACTAGACTATAGACTAGACTATAGACTAGACTATAGACTAGACTATAGACTAGACTATAGACTAGACTATAGACTAGACTATAGACTAGACTATAGACTAGACTATAGACTAGACTATAGACTAGACTATAGACTAGACTATAGACTAGACTATAGACTAGACTATAGACTAGACTATAGACTAGACTATAGACTAGACTATAGACTAGACTATAGACTAGACTATAGACTAGACTATAGACTAGGACTATAGACTAGACTATAGACTAGACTATAGACTAGACTATAGACTAGACTATAGACTAGACTATAGACTAGACTATAGACTAGACTATAGACTAGACTATAGACTAGACTATAGACTAGACTATAGACTAGACTATAGACTAGACTATAGACTAGACTATAGACTAGACTATAGCTAGACTAGACTATAGACTAGACTATAGACTAGACTATAGACTAGACTATAGACTAGACTATAGACTAGACTATAGACTAGACTATAGACTAGACTATAGACTAGACTATAGACTAGACTATAGACTAGACTATAGACTAGACTATAGACTAGACTATAGACTAGACTATAGACTAGACTAGACTATAGACTAGACCATAGACTAGACTATAGACTAGACTATAGACTAGACTATAGACTAGACTATAGACTAGACTATAGACTAGACTATAGACTAGACTATAGACTAGACTATAGACTAGACTATAGGCTAGACTATAGACTAGACTATAGACTAGACTAGACTATAGACTAGACTATAGACTAGACTAGACTATAGACTAGACTATAGACTAGACTATAGACTAGACTATAGACTAGACTATAGACTAGACTATAGACTAGACTATAGACTAGACTATAGACTAGACTATAGACTAGACTATAGACTAGACTATAGACTAGACTATAGACTAGACTATAGACTAGACTATAGACTAGACTATAGACTAGACTATAGACTAGACTATAGAGACTATAGACTAGACTATAGACTAGACTATAGACTACTAGACTATAGACTAGACTAGACTAGACTATAGACTAGACTATAGACTAGACTATAGACTAGACTATAGACTAGACTATAGACTAGACTATAGACTAGACTATAGACTGGACTATAGACTAGACTATAGACTAGACTATAGACTAGACTATAGACTAGACTATAGACTAGACAATAGACTAGACTATAGACTAGACTATAGACTAGACTATAGACTAGACTATAGACTAGACTATAGACTAGACTATAGACTAGACTATAGACTAGACTATAGACTAGACTATAGACTAGACTATAGACTAGACTATAGACTAGACTATAGACTAGACTATAGACTAGACTATAGACTAGACTATAGACTAGACTATAGACTAGACTATAGACTAGACTATAGACTAGACTATAGACTAGACTATAGACTAGACTATAGACTAGACTATAGACTAGACTATAGACTAGACTATAGACTAGACTATAGACTAGACTATAGACTAGACTATAGACTAGACTATAGACTAGACTATAGACTAGACTAGACTAGACTATAGACTAGACTATAGACTAGACTATAGACTAGACTATAGGCTAGACTAGTATATTAGCTATTTATCAAAAGTTTATATGTTAGAAAAAGTACCGAATATGTCGTGGGGGTACCACGGTGTTTTTCGATTTCAAAAAGTACTGAACAAATTATTCAAATACTGAATCATGCCTTTTCTGGGTCCTTATCTAATTTGAACCGTGTTTTTTCTTAGCATGACTAGAAAATATTTATTAAATAAATAGATATTTTAAAAATACTCACCGCACTGGTAACGCAATGAATAAAATCCATCGAAAATGGACTAAATTTTTTGCGACAATTTGAGATCTCCCTATCGTAATTATTGTTGTAATAGGAAAACAACCCATCTCTAGTTTTTTGAGGTTTAATTAAGAAGGTACTGAATTTGTCATTGATTCCCTGTGTACAATTCCTGATGGACTGCTTAGTAGCCGATGACGAGGGTATCAACGGGCGATATTTCGCAATACAACGTTTATTCAAATCACTTAAAACTTCCAAACCTTTTAAAATTTGCTCATATATGAATAGTTTATAAATCAGCAAATCATCATGTACATTAATTTTATCGATACGATCTTCATAAAGTTTTGTAAAATCTTTAAGTTTTACTTCACAATTTTGTAAAACATTAGCAAAATGTAATTTATTTAGATAAATATAATCATCGACATAATCATTAGAACGGTTATAAATTTGAGGCTGTAAGAAGTTTTTGTACTTATTATCATGGATTTGTAATTTGGAAAAATTTAAAACATATGTAACTAACCGGTAGTACTGCTAAAGCCAGAGTTAAAAATAACATTCCAAATATTGAAATTAAATTGTACATTTTCGTTAACAATTGCTAGCAAATTTATATTAATTTTATTTATTTATTTATTTAATATTACTTTTTTTAAATTTTGAGGTCTTGAACAAAAGGGTGTAAAAATTTCAATGTCCTGTTTGTTGTCTCATAAGTTTAAAAACAATTCACAGGATTTTAATTATATATTTATTTTTAAACTAATATTTTATTCCAATTAACTATAATATGACTTCTATCTATATACGGTACAAAAATACTTTTTAAAACATTTTACTTTAAATTGAACTTTTTAAAACAAAAACTGATATTTTATATGGAAACCCTTGACCAATTGAAAAAACGTGAAAATAATTTAATTTAACATACATTTTGTATTACCTATGGTTCATTATAAAAAAACTGTTCAGTTGAAATTTGGACTGACTCTACTTTGAACTTTAGTGACCCTAGTGTGAGGATCTCCATAGAGTTTTATTCATCCACTGTCCAAAGTTTCATTCTGAGTCAATAATGTTTTGTCTCGAAACATCCAAAATTTACACAAACCAATTATAATTTTAAACATGTTCAACAAAACTATTTAATTCATTTAATTAATGAATTAAATAATTTTAAATTTTATTGTTATCGAATATTTAATTTATACCATTAATGAATTAAATAATTTTAGATTTTGGTTTAATTATAGGCATAAGAAGAAAGGGCAAAACCTTGCCCGCATTATCTCCAATATCCTATAGTCCCAATTGACATTTACTAATCAAATTATTGACCTCAACGATTAAAGAAATTGTACGTTTTTCTATCTGAAAACTACAATCAAAAGCTGTTTTAATAATAACAATTGATGACTGATCGGCTGCAGACATTTGTGTATCAAAATTATTTTGATTACTGGTAGTAAAAATATTTGAAGTGTTAATCTTTAATGAAAGAAAAAAAAAAAACAGTATAAAATTGAAACTGGAGAAAACTTTAAAATACTCACCACACTTGTAACACAATCATTGTAATTAACCGATGTATTGTCCAAATTCTCGCTACAATCTCTAAGCTTTATATCGAAATAACCGTAATAATAGCCTATTAAATACATTTTGGTATTTTCAGGTTCATTTAGCAAATTGCTATACTGATTTTTGGCTATATTTACACAACTTAAAATAGATGTTTTAGTGTCCGCTACTGTAGGTAGGGTAGACCGATATTTGATGACACATTCTTTGGTGGACTCATTAGAACCTTCTAACGAATTTAAATTTCCTTCATTCTGTAGCATACTATCTGTTAGCATATTCTGTTGTATTCCAATTCCATCTAAACGTGCATTATAAACTTTTTGAAAAATATTCAAACGATTGTTATAATCTTGCAACATGTTGGCATATTTTTGACGGTTTTGATTGATATATTCATCGATATTAGCTACTGATCTGCTGTTGGAATTAGTGGTGAAAGTGATTTCATTTTCCATCTGTAAGGTTTGTATTAATATTATAGTGAATATTAAATTTTACAAATAACTTACCCGACCCTTTGTTAAGACTACAAATAACAAAATTACAGCAAATAATTTAAACATTTCTTAATAGAGTTCTAGTACTATTCTTTCCAAATTTCATCAATTTAATAACATTTTTTCTTAAATATTTATACTTATAACAGTTAAAATCTTATCATTTAATTGGAGAAAATTCATTCTGGTAATTCGGGTATCTTTTTTACGTTTCCTTTGTCTGTTGGCTTATCAATAAAACTGATTGATTGCTTTAGGTTTATGGTGAAAGTTTGACACCGAGTAAGTAACATGTTTTCTTTAACATGAGTTTTTGAAGACAATTATGAACGTTAATATAATTTTATTTGATGGCTAGGACCAAATATGGCCCAATATTCATCATACTTTACAATAAATATTATATCATTTCCCCTTATTTATCAATATCCAGATACTTATGAAATTCAATGAGTATCTAATTGCGTCCCTTTATCAGTTACAACAGTACAAGCAAGTACAAACAAGTTCCAGGAGAGGAAAACGGGAGATGATAAATTCCGCAAAATTTTCAAAATTTGTTCAATTGATTAGAAATGGATATGAGTCAGAATTTTTCTGGCGTCCTTCGTCTAGACTATAGACTGGTGGCCAAAACATTATTTTCTAAGCAGTTATCAACTGGGCCCAAATTACGGCATACGATATCGATCGAAATCTCAATAGAATCTAAATGGAGATTTCGATCGATATCGTATGCCATAATTTGAGCCCTGGTCTTGGTACCGACCCAATGTTAGTAGTAGTTAGTATGATCGAATATTATGGCTTAATGTCTGGTCGCATATTCCTTTAGTATGTTGGTTAATATTCGCTTCAAATTAATTAATTATATTCGATCCATGTCAGGAACGTTATCTCTCCTGATAATTTCTGTGATACCTGCATACCTCAAAGGGAAGTCGGTGGAGACAGCCTTGCATGACGTTGACGGAACTATAGAGAAGGCACTTGACATAAAAGAGTATGTTATGGCATCTTTCTTGGACATATAAGGTGCGTTTAATAACGTGAACATATCCACAATAATCGACGCACTGGGTGACCTAGGTGTTGATCGGCGGATAAAAAATTGGACAGAAAACATGCTCAAGAGTAGGGCCATTAACTCGAGTATGGGTATTGGCAATACAAGAGAAGTTGTGACAAGAGACACACCACAAGGTGGTGTCATCTCTCCACTCCTTTTCAGACTCAGTAGGATTGGCTTCAAAGTAGTCACATATGCTGACGACGTTGTGCTTCTTATTCAAGGGAAATTTCTTTCAAAATTAAGTGAACTCTCATCGTTCTGCTATCATGGGTCAGGAAATAGTGTCTGGTTATCAACCCTGCCTAAACCGAACTGGTTCTTTTCACCTGGAGATACAAAATCGCAGAATTCAGACCTCCACGTTTGAATACCTCAAACGAAGCCAAATTTTAGAATCTAAGCTCACCTGGCAACGTAATGCTGAGAGTCGAATGAAGAAGCCACTTTGTGCCTTCTATATATGTAAGAAAACCTTTGGAAAAATATGGGGTCTCAAACCATACATTGTACACTGGATGTACACCGCGGTCATAAGACATATTTTGACCTACAGAGCTCTTGTTTGGCGGAGACTCACCTCTCTATTCTAAAAAAGGTACAAAGGCTATGAGCTCCACTCCTCAGACCAGTCTAGAGACGATGCTAAATATAACTCCCCCTGACACATATAACAAATGCATTTCTTCTTAATCTGCTCTACGACTTTAACAGTCGAACGGACTGAAGCATGATCGCATTGGTCATGGCACCATCCTACAAAATATGGGCAGGCCAATCATGGGGCAGGAAACGGACTACATACTATCAACACTAAATTTAAATAAGTCATTCAAGACCAGAATGCCGACAAGGGATGATTGGGCCGCAAACACAGTCCTAAGGGACGACGTTATCTCAATCTACACTGATGTTTCAAACACAGAAAGGGGCACGGGATCGGGAATCTTCTCCGAACAACTGAATCTTCTGCTGTCTCTTCGACTACCTGATACCTGCACAGCCTTTCAGGAAGATCGATACAGCAGCGAGAAGAATCTCGAAAATTCGACTATACATATATAAACTTGCAACAATCAAGGCTCTTAACTCCAATGTTATTAAGTCGAAATGTCTTATCAATTGTATTCAATCATTGGCACAACTGACACAACATCACGTTGAGTTGATATGGGTTCCAGGACATGAGGGTCGAAGATTTAACCCTTGCGCAAAGAGATATTCACACTCCTCTGGTGACCCCATCAAAATTGATAGATGACTGGGCTTTGAGTGAGACGGAACTCAGATGGTCAAATATCACCACTTGTAGAATATCGGGACTGCTCTGGCCCATACTGACAACGGATAGGACTAGGACTCTCTTGTCTTTTAGGCTTCTCACTGGTATAATTACTGGCCACTGTATGATTGGACATATGAACGGAACGTATGGGCTACCCACGTTATAGCTACTGTAGAAGCTGTTTGGACTAGGAAGAAGAGGAATCAGTACAACATCTTCTATGTGACTACCCAGCCTTACAAGAGCACATATTACCATATCTAGGTAAAGCTCTTTTCCATAATCTGGACTGTCTTAGAGATGCGTCACTAGTAAACATGATCGGTTTTATTAGAAATATCGGCTGGTTTTCATGGGAACCGCAAGAACTAAGTAGTCAACGAAATTAGGGAGGAAAATCATTCTCTCAATATAAGAGTATGGTAATTCTAAGGGTATCACAATGGACCATAAGACCCATCAGAGTTTTTATTACTTATTCATATATTCGACTTGTCTTATAAACTTTTTGAGATAAAACAAACATAAACATTTGCTAAGTAGCCCATTTTAATAGGCATTTATTTAAACTTCATTAAAATATAAAAAATTTAAGAATTATGATTAATCTCCAACATTAAACAATCTTTCAAGTATTCCCGACCATAGAAAGGATTACGCATGGTTTCATTTTTATAATCCACTTCGGAATAACGCAAGTAAAACACATCTGAACAGGTATAACCTTGATTGCATTGTCTGCAATCATCTTGACCCATCAGACACTTATTGATCAAGGTATTGACCTCAGCGATTTGGGTAATTGTGCGATTTATAACCAGGAAACTGCAATCTAAAGCTTTCTTAATATTGGCATTCGACGAACAGTCGGCTGAGTCCATTTGTGTAGCAAAGGTCTTTTGATTGTTGATCGTATAGGTATTGGTAGTGGTGGTCTACAAATTAGGGAAATCGTAAGTATTTTTCAAATTTTCAAAGGAACTTCTTTCAAATACTCACCACACTGGTAACACATAAGGTATAATTTGCTGTTTTATTATCAAACTTCTTGCCACAATTCGTAATTTCCTTTTCGAAATAATTGGTATAATAGTTTTGTAAGGAATTCTTAGTGTTAGTGGGATTAGTTAATAAACTATTGACCTGATTAGTGGCTGTAGTTCTACAACTAGCGATAGAAGATTTAGTATATGCCACTGTTGGTATTGTAGAACGATATTTGGTGACACATTCTTTGCTGAAATCACTTAAAAGTTCTTGGGGATTTAAACGCTCTTCATTTTGCACCAAACTATCGATTAACATAGCTTCTTGTATCTCAATACCATCGACACGTCCGGCATAGAGTTGTCTAAATTTATTGATTTGATTCTCGTATTCCTGTAAAGTTTTGGCGTACTGCAGACGATTGAGATTGATATAATCATCGGTACGAGCTACAGAGCTCGATTGTTGATTATTACTACTTAAGGCGGTTACATTTTGAACCTAAAGGGAAATATTGCTTTGAAAATGTCTATACTTTTATAAGAATCCTTTTGCTCTTATAACTTACCTGTGCCGTTGCCACCACCACACTTAGTATTAATACTCCAATTAATTTAAACATTTTTTAAAAACAATTTTAATACTATTCTCTTGCCAATTGTCTTAAAATCACTAAATAATTCTTATATTTTCCAGCTTTTTATATATCACAGTTTTGAAACTTTTTCTTATCGCTTAATATCTTTAACATCTATTTTTATAATTTTTCTGGTGAAAATTCTTTAAACTAATTCGGGTACTTTTTTTTTTACTTCGATGCCATTGTCGGTTTGTTGTCTTATCAGTTTAAAATATTTTATTGCTTCATAAATATGAATTAAATTTAATAATTTGTTTCTGTTTACATAATTTTTTTTCTTCTCACTTCCCATTGATAAATTCGCAAGTGTTTAATTGTTTAAGTGTTGCTATATATTTATTTAAAATTAAGGTTTTATTATTTTCTTCTTTAAGATACATACTTTTTATATATGGGAAAATATTTCACCTGTCTTATCAGTTAAAATGAGGGTAGAACGGTTTTCAATTAAACTATAAGTTTAGTTAAACTACAATTATAAATGAAATTTTGTTAAACTTTATTATCACAACGCATAATCATTTCTTTATCTATATATAAAATATATTTTCTAAAATTTCACCTTTGTAGGGGGGCTGGGTTCAAATAATGCCCCCAATACGAAAATTGGCAATCTAATTTAAGCTTGTATAAAACTCGGAGGTCTCGTGACCCATTGTGATACCCTTAGAATTACCATTCCCTAACATAGAGAGAATGGTTTCCCTCCCTAATTTCGTTGACTACTTGGTTCGTTCGGTCTCCGTGTAAACCAGACGGTGCTTTTAATAAAACCGATGATGTTTTATTGACACACTCTGTTGTTAGAGTGTGTCAGAGCAGTCTCGACATTCTACAAGTGGTGATATTTGATCACCTGAGTTCCGTTTCACTCAAAGCCCATTCATCTAGCAATTTTTATAGGGTCGTTAGGGGAGTGTGACTATCCATTTGCGCAAGTGTTAAGTCTAAGGACGACCCTTTGGTTGCACATTCATCAGATATTTCATTTCCCCGGATGCCTTCATGTCCTGGAACCCATATCAACTCAACGTGATGTTGTGTCAGTTGTGCCAATTATTGAAAACAATTCAGCAGACATTTCGACTTAATAACATTGAAGTTAAGAGCCTTGATTGATGCAAGACTGTCCAAGTATATATGTATAGTCGAATTTTCGAGTTTTAGTTCCCGGATATCTCTGCCTGAAGGACCTTGCAGGTGACAGGTAGTCGAAGAGACAGTAGACGATTTAGTTTTTCGGAAAAGATTTCCGATCCCGTGCTCCTTTCTGTCTTTGAGCCATCAGTATAGATTGAGATCACGTCGTCACTTAGGACAGTGTTCGCGGCCCAATCATCCCTTGTCGGTACTGTGGTCTTGAATGACCTATTAAAATTCAGTGTAGATAGAATGTAGTCTGTTTCCTGCCCCATGATTGGCCTGTCTATCTTTTGTAGGATGGTGCCATGACCAATGCGGTCAATCCGTTCGACTGTTTAAGTTGTAGAGCAGATTTAGCAGAAGTGCATTTGATGTATATATCATCGTCTCTAGACAAGCCTGAGGGGTGAAGCTCAAACATCCAGTGATTGCAAGACATGCTATTTACAGTAGAGAGATAAGTCTTAGAATCCACCGCTCTCCACCAAACAAGAGCTGCATAGGTCAGAATGGGTCTTATAACCGCGGTGTACATCCAGTGCACAATGTATGGTTTAAGACCCCATCTTTTTCCAAAGTTTTCTTACATATATAGAAGGCACATAATGCCTTCTTCATTCGACTCTCAGTACTACGTTTCCACGTGAGCTTAGAGTCTAAAATTACGCCAAGATATTTTTCTTCGCTTGAAGTATTCAGAATGGTACCATCCATATGCGGAGTTCTGAATTCTAGAATTTTGCACCTCCTGGTGAAAAGAACCAGTTCAGTTTTGGCCGAGTTGACACCCAGACCGTTTTCCTTGGCCCATGATAGTAGAACGCTGAGGGCTGATTCCATGAGTTCGCTTAAATAAGAAGCACAACGTCGTCAGCACATCCAAATCGGAAAAAAAGTTAGGTCACTTGACACGAAATTGCCCATATATAAAGTTCATAGCCCTATTTTTGATGTCCGGTTGTATGGGGGCTATCTAAAATAATGCACTGATTTCAACCTAAATTAGGGTCTAAAAGTCAAAAACTTTATAAGTGACAATGGGTCAAAGTTTGAAATTTTTGCCAAAGAGTTATTAGTTACAGTGGGTCAAAATTTGACATTTTTGCCAAAGATGTGTTTCTTCCTATTTATGTAATTGTTCATTAAAAAAATTAAAAATAGTTTAGTTTAATAATAATTTAATTTAAAACATTTTAATACATTTGTGCAAATACAATCAAGTACACAAATAAATAAATATTTTCTAATTTACACATAATTAAAATTTATTACTCGTTTTGACGTTATTTGCTTTTATTTAAGTTTCAATTTTAATTATTAGAATGTAGTATTTGATTTATACACCCACTGGCGTATGACACATTTTTTCAGTTTCCATAACGGTAAACTACAAATTAAACGTTTATTATTAAATAAAAAAACAGAAAAATAAAATTGTGCAACAAAATAAATCAAGAACGTGTGTTATAGACATCGTGCCGAATAACTAGAACCAAAAATCTGAAGTGTTAAAGATTTTGTTCCGATTTAGTTTGAAATAAGATAATCTTAACATTATTAAGGAAATTTGATTCGAAATTTCATGATCGAATTTTGACATTGTTAATAAACTACTTATTCTGCTTGATTCTGCCCCGCTTACGGACCTATATAGTTATATCATAGCCATTCTACCGAATAATAAACCTTTAAACAATTTTTTCTGAAAATGAGAACTGTACAGTACTTGTCCCCCGGGTCATGTTTCCTTGATGAAAGAGCCTTATCTTGGTGTATTGCAATCCCGCGGTAAAGAGGTGCTAATAGTACCTACAGTCTGACGGGACTATAAACTAATGATGTCACTTCACTCCTCGACTAGTCCTTAGTATGATTTGACATGGGGTCTAATAAGAGAACCACATAATCTGGTACTACGGGTGGCCAGTTGCCCGCATGACTTGTCCTGGCTGGTCAGTTGGTTGAGGTTCCTTGGGGATCCATGTAGTGGCTGTGGTTTAAACCCAAATTCGCGGGAATAGTGAGTTGCGGTTAAGTGACTGATGCACGGTTAAATCTTCATTTCGGGTTCGGTGCTGTTGCCGAACGACAACAGATACCCCACAGAGGAGTGAGTGTGCGACTAAGCGTTGGAATTCAGTTGGTGTTAATTGTATATGATACAGGAGAAATGTAGGGGTATATGGGCCTTGCCCAGACGTATACCTGGAGTAAGTGTGTTGTTCTTTGTCGGATTAATGAGAAGTGTGCTGGGTTCAATGCTGATGGATGAAAGTGATACCATTGAATTTTCCTTCCTTGTCCAGGTATTTTCAGAGTAAACTCAGTTTATACCAGAAGAACAAAGTCTCGGCTTATTTGATGGATTCGTATTTCGGTCTAGCGGTTAAGTCTCTATGTGCTGTTGCCGACTCAACAGAGGCCATTCCATCCGCGTGCTTGTAAACGGAAGTGATGTTTTTTTTTTCATCTCGGAAGTTAAGAAACGGGGCAGCAATGGTCAGAGATTTGATAGCTCAAGTACTTGAGCAAGGTGCACGTATACTGGACTGGAAGTTCCAATATACGTAAATTGCCACTTGCGTGTAAGAAGCACAATGGGGCGGTGGTGAGTCGTCACAAAAGCTTACCAAGTAGTATAATTTTAACCTTTCGTATAATTTCTACAATTTAACTGTACGATCTTATAATGTATATCTAGCTTATTTCATTTAGACCGACTATTTTAAATATAATAATGACCTAGAATATATGTACATATGGGGGATTTCATGTCAAATGACCCATCTTTTGAAACCGATGTCTTCTTTAGACACAATTTTTCAACAACATCGATCAAGACGTTTCTGAGTAAGAAATATCGTTTCTCCAATCGGTTTCATCCCGAACTGTTTAAAAATTTGGGTCACTTAACATGGAATCCCCCATATGCATGTATGTATATACTTTTTGATTTTACGACCAGTATTACAAATGGAATGAAAAAATCAATATATAGAATCGGAAATTTGACAGTTTGTGAATCATTTTATCAAAGAAACCCAATAAGGGAGCTAGGTCCAATTCAAGACTAATCATCAGAACATTTGTTAAGTGAATTTAGCTTAATAAAAAAAGTTACATAGCGATATTAATATTACGAGCTTAAGCCATATTAAATTTAAAATAAATTCGTGTTGCAATTATTTAAATCTGTTGCTCCTAACATTGCCTAATGTAGCGTGAATAGAAAGTCTTTGCTTTACTTATTAGCAAGTTAACAAATAAAACCCACACTGAACCCAAACAAAAAATAAATAATAAACAAATTTAATTATTATCATTATTATTATTGCTTTTATTACATAATATTGTAGTAGTAACAATTTAATTTTTTTTTTCGTTTTTTTTATTATAATTTAAAATTAAAAATAAATAATTTGTCTTAAAAACTACGTCATGTTATGTTAAAATCTAATAATAAACTAATGATTTAAACAAAAAAAGTAACAAACAGAAACATGTTTTAATTAAAAACAAATTTTCAATATTCCCTTAGTATTTAAATTAGATCTGTTGAGTATTAACTTCCCTTTCACCCAACATCTAATTTACACGCTTAAAACGATTAGCTTCAGCGTAATCACGAGGATCGGAGAAATTCCTTTCGGGTAATATACGCACATCGTTGGGATCCGTTTGGAATTCACCATTCCACGAAGTCGGCAAAATGGTGGGTTCAGTATTGTATTGAAAGTATTTAGAATCATCTGAACGATTACGTTCCTGCTGCATCAAAACTTCACCACTTTTTTTAAACGTACCATCCCATTCAGTGGGTAAAATTATGGGTTCATTGCAGTAGCCATAGAAATTTTGGGTATCGGTTATATTTTGATTGTAACGACGTACTTTTGATACATTATTTGTAGAACCGGGTGGATAAACAAATTTGCCATTCCAGCCTTCACATTTAATGGGTATGTAATCGTCTTTCTTTTTTAAAGGCATTTTATATATTTTTTTTTTGAATTTCCTTTTACTTATTTCAATTTCACCGGATATTTTTCAACCGTTTCGTTTGCGTTTCAAAACTAGACTGTTATTTTGTAAGCTGTGTTCCGAGTATTAAAATATGAAATTTTATTTTCTTAAACCGGAATAGTGGTTTAACTACTTTTTTTCTGTTTTGTAAAAATTTAACAAAAACAAATCACAAATAATAATAATTTGTTTTAGACAATATAGAAAATATAACGATGACGTTATTAAATCACTTTTAATATACGCGCCCCCTTGAGTTGCTATTTTATAAATATAATTTTGTTGTTTTCTTTTCGTTATTGTTTTTGTTTAAATTTGTTTACTATTTACAGACGTTTTAAAAATCAGCATCAACAAATCTTGTTAAATTTAACACTGACAGTGGCACTGCTTACCACCTACATTCATTTCCGAATACATATTTAAACAGCTTTAAGATAGACGACGATTGCTTCGAGTGTATATAATATTTGCTACAAAACATTTCCTTTTATGTTCAACAATTATTTCAAAATGTAAAAAATATTATTATTTTTTTTTTTTTTGTAAATTATTGCATAAAAATTATCATTGTCCGAAAAGGATGGGAGTATATTGATTATGTCTTTCCGTTTGTAACATATTGAAATGTTGGACTTATGAATATTATTTAGTTACTTAGTTAGTTAGTTAGTTAGTTAGTTTGTTTGTTTGTTTGTTAGTTAGTTAGTTAGTTAGTTAGTTAGTTAGTTAGTTACTTAGTTTGTTTGTTTGTTTGTTTGTTTGTTAGTTAGTTAGTTAGTAGTTAGTTAGTTAGTTAGTTAGTTAGTTAGTTTAGTTAGTTAGTAGTTAGTTAGTTAGTTAGTTAGTTAGTTAGTTAGTTAGTTAGTTAGTTAGTTAGTTAGTTAGTTAGTTAGTTAGTTAGTAGTTAGTTAGTTAGTTAGTTAGTTAGTAGTTAGTTAGTTAGTAGTTAGTTAGTTAGTTAGTTAGTTAGTTAGTTATGTTAGTTAGTTGTTAGTTAGTCGTAGTTAGTTTAGTAGTTAGTTTAGTTAGTTAGTTAGTTAGTTAGTTAGTTAGTTAGTTAGTTAGTTAGTTAGTTAGTTAGTTAGTTAGTTAGTTAGTTAGTTAGTAGTTAGTTAGTTAGTTAGTTAGTTAGTTAGTTAGTTAGTTAGTTAGTTAGTTAGTTAGTTAGTTAGTTAGTTAGTTAGTTAGTTAGTTAGTTAGTTAGTTAGTTAGTTAGTTAGTTAGTTAGTTAGTTAGTTAGTTAGTTAGTTAGTTAGTTAGTTAGTTAGTTAGTTAGTAGTTAGTTAGTTAGTTAGTTAGTTAGTTAGTTAGTTAGTTAGTTAGTTAGTTAGTTAGTTAGTTAGTTAGTTAGTTAGTTAGTTAGTTAGTTAGTTAGTTAGTTAGTTAGTTAGTTAGTTAGTTAGTTAGTTAGTTAGTTAGTTAGTTAGTTAGTTAGTTAGTTAGTTAGTTAGTTAGTAGTTAGTTAGTTAGTTAGTTAGTTAGTTAGTTAGTTAGTTAGTTAGTTAGTTAGTTAGTTAGTTAGTTAGTTAGTTAGTAGTTAGTTAGTTAGTTAGTTAGTTAGTTAGTTAGTTAGTTAGTTAGTTAGTTAGTTAGTTAGTTAGTTAGTTAGTTAGTTAGTTAGTTAGTTAGTTAGTTAGTTAGTTAGTTAGTTAGTTAGTTAGTTAGTTAGTTAGTTAGTAGTTAGTTAGTTAGTTAGTTAGTTAGTTAGTTAGTTAGTTAGTTAGTTAGTTAGTTAGTTAGTTAGTTAGTTAGTTAGTTAGTTAGTTAGTTAGTTAGTTAGTTAGTTAGTTAGTTAGTAGTTAGTTAGTTAGTTAGTTAGTTAGTTAGTTAGTTAGTTAGTTAGTTAGTTAGTTAGTTAGTAGTTAGTTAGTTAGTTAGTTAGTTAGTTAGTTAGTTAGTTAGTTAGTTAGTTAGTTAGTTAGTTAGTTAGTTAGTTAGTTAGTTAGTTAGTTAGTTAGTTAGTTAGTTAGTTAGTTAGTAGTTAGTTAGTTAGTAGTTAGTTAGTTAGTTAGTTAGTTAGTTAGTTAGTTACTTAGTCTATATTGTTTATATAAATAGATAGCTAATTTTGAAGTCGTCGTATACTTAATATGAATTCTTTATTACATTATCATTGTTTTCAATATAACAAATTTGTCTATATTTAACACCCCATTACCAAACTTCATTCAAATTAGAAATATTTTTTAGATATTTTTTAAATAAATATTTCGTCTTTGTTCTGTGATTCATCAATAATTTGTCTACGATGTAGACACGAAATCACAATCCAAACAATAAATTAAATTAATACTACAACATAAAATGTCATTAACACGTGTTAAAACTATTGTCAAAACCATAATTAAAAAGATAACACAATTTTCTAATTTTTTTTTTTTTTTTCTTTAACAAGAATTGAAATAAAAATATTTGTTTTATTTAGAAAACAACAATGTTTCTTCCTAGTAAAGGATTGACTTTGTAAATAATACAGATTTCTACTTATTAATAATACAAATGTTTACATTAAGGTTATTAAATAATTTGGTTATAATTTTTTTTTAGATTAAATAACAAAAGTCACTGCCGTGTGGTTGCTTTTAGAATAACAGCCAATAATTTGGCTTTTAATTAAATTCCCAAGAATTAGATAGCATGTGAATTCTTTGTTTAAATATATATTTTTTATTAACAAATAAACGCTGTTGCGTTGATAAAGGTAGTAAGTAACATTATTTACATATTTAGAAAATTGTTGTTCCAATACTTATGCCTTTATTTGGACGCGTGAGTAAAGTAAATACATCTATAGTCTAGTCTATAGTCTAGTCTATAGTCTAGTCTATAGTCTAGTCTATAGTCTAGTCTATAGTCTAGTCTATAGTCTAGTCTATAGTCTAGTCTATGGTCTAGTCTATGGTCTAGTCTATAGTCTAGTCTATAGTCTAGTCTATAGTCTAGTCTATAGTCTAGTCTATAGTCTAGTCTATAGTCTAGTCTATAGTCTAGTCTATAGTCTAGTCTATAGTCTAGTCTATAGTCTAGTCTATAGTCTAGTCTATAGTCTAGTCTATAGTCTAGTCTATAGTCTAGTCTATAGTCTAGTCTATAGTCTAGTCTATAGTCTAGTCTATAGTCTAGTCTATAGTCTAGTCTATAGTCTAGTCTAGTCTAGTCTATAGTCTAGTCTATAGTCTAGTCTATAGTCTAGTCTATAGTCTAGTCTATAGTCTAGTCTATAGTCTAGTCTATAGTCTAGTCTATAGTCTAGTCTATAGTCTAGTCTAGTAGTCTAGTCTAGTCTATAGTCTAGTCTATAGTCTAGTCTATAGTCTAGTCTATAGTCTAGTCTATAGTCTAGTCTATAGTCTAGTCTATAGTCTAGTCTATAGTCTAGTCTATAGTCTAGTCTATAGTCTAGTCTATAGTCTAGTCTATAGTCTAGTCTATAGTCTAGTCTATAGTCTAGTCTATAGTCTAGTCTATAGTCTAGTCTATAGTCTAGTCTATAGTCTAGTCTATAGTCTAGTCTATAGTCTAGTCTATAGTCTAGTCTATAGTCTAGTCTATAGTCTAGTCTATAGTCTAGTCTATAGTCTTGTCTATAGTCTAGTCTCTAGTCTAGTCTATAGTCTAGTCTATAGTCTAGTCTATAGTCTAGTCTATAGTCTAGTCTATAGTCTAGTCTATAGTCTAGTCTATAGTCTAGTCTATAGTCTAGTCTATAGTCTAGTCTATAGTCTAGTCTATAGTCTAGTCTATAGTCTAGTCTATAGTCTAGTCTATAGTCTAGTCTATAGTCTAGCCTATAGTCTAGTCTATAGTCTAGCCTATAGTCTAGTCTATAGTCTAGTCTATAGTCTAGTCTATAGTCTAGTCTATAGTCTAGTCTATAGTCTAGTCTATAGTCTAGTCTATAGTCTAGTCTATAGTCTAGTCTATAGTCTAGTCTATAGTCTAGTCTATAGTCTAGTCTATAGTCTAGTCTATAGTCTAGTTTATAGTCTAGTCTATAGTCTAGTTTATAGTCTAGTCTATAGTCTAGTCTGTAGTCTAGTTTATAGTCTAGTCTATAGTCTAGTTTATAGTCTAGTCTATAGTCTAGTCTATAGTCTAGTCTATAGTCTAGTCTAGTCTATAGTCTAGTCTATAGTCTAGTCTATAGTCTAGTCTAGTCTATAGTCTAGTCTAGTCTATAGTCTAGTCTATAGTCTAGTCTATAGTCTATTCTATAGTCTATTCTATAGTCTATTCTATAGTCTAGTCTATAGTCTAGTCTATAGTCTAGTCTATAGTCTATTCTATAGTCTATTCTATAGTCTAGTCTATAGTCTAGTCTATAGTCTAGTCTATAGTCTAGTCTATAGTCTAGTGTATAGTCTAGTCTATAGTCTAGTCTATAGTCTAGTCTATAGTCTAGTCTATAGTCTAGTCTATAGTCTAGTCTATAGTCTAGTCTATAGTCTAGTCTATAGTCTAGTCTATAGTCTAGTCTATAGTCTAGCCTATAGTCTAGTCTATAGTCTAGCCTATAGTCTAGTCTATAGTCTAGTCTATAGTCTAGTCTATAGTCTAGTCTATAGTCTAGTCTATAGTCTAGTCTATAGTCTAGTCTATAGTCTAGTCTATAGTCTAGTCTATAGTCTAGTCTATAGTCTAGTCTATAGTCTAGTCTATAGTCTAGTCTATAGTCTAGTCTATAGTCTAGTCTATAGTCTAGTCTATAGTCTAGTTTATAGTCTAGTCTATAGTCTAGTCTATAGTCTAGTCTATGGTCTAGTCTATAGTCTAGTCTATAGTCTAGTCTATAGTCTAGTCTATAGTCTAGTCTATAGTCTAGTCTATAGTCTAGTCTATAGTCTAGTCTAGTCTATAATCTAGTCTATAGTCAAGTCTATAGTCTAGTCTATAGTTTAGTCTATAGTCTAGTCTATAGTCTAGTCTATAGTCTAGTCTATAGTCTAGTCTATAGTCTAGTCTATAGTTTATTCTATAGTCTAGTCTATAGTCTAGTCTATAGTCTAGTCTATAATTTAGTCTATAGTCTAGTCTATAGTCTAGTCTATAGTCTAGTATATAGTCTAGTCTATAGTCAAGTATATAGTCTAGTCTATAGTCTAGTCTATAGTCTTGTCTATAGTGTAGTCTATAGTCTAGTCTATTGTCTACTCTATAGTTTAGTCTATAGTCTACTCTATAGTTTAGTCTAGAGTCTAATCTATAGTTTAGTCTATAGTCTAGTCTATAGTCTAGTCTATAGTCTAGTCTATAGTCTAGTCAATAGTCTAGTCTATAGTCTAATCCATAGTCTAGTCTATAGTTTAGTATGTAGTCTAGTATATAGTCTAGTATGTGGTATATTCTATAGTTTAGCGTATAGTCTGGTCTATATTCTAGTCCATAAGCTAGTTTATAGTTAAGTTTATATATAGTCTAATCTATAGTCTAGTATACGGTTATTTACTGCATACCATGATGAAAACTGGGAATTCAATTTAAAACCCGGGATTTTTGGGGGACATGAGTCAAAATGTTTCTGGCAACACTGGTCAACAAGTTGCTCTTTAACTACTGCAATCACAAAAAATACTTGGCGCAACTTAAAAACAGTTGGTAACGCAATCGGTTTGTGTCTAGGCTTAATAATATGACAATTGTATATTTTACCTCTAGATGTCACTTTCTGCTATTGGGAAGTGTTTGGTAAATTCTAATAAGCAATAAAATGACAATCAAAACAAAAACACAAAACAATAAAACAACAACAAAACAGTCCGTCAGCCACTGTGATGAAATGTCAAAATATAATCAAAATAAAAATAAAATAAACCTGCTGCTGTTTAAATTCGTATCATATTTTTGCTTAAAGATAATACAATAAAGAAAAAAGAAAATTTGTTGTTAAATAGTTTTATTTATAACATTTAAAGATCATAAATTTTGTGCTAAAAGTAATGAAATATAGCCGTGGCTAAGAAGAAGCAGCAGACAGCCGTTTAATGTTTCTGGTGGCCAGGTTAAGCGTAAATGAATCGGGACACGGAGTTTATAGAAAACGCGGAATAATAACTATTTAAAGTGCGAAGAAAATTTCCGTAACGGGGTTTTCTTTTTTACATGTTTAGAATATAAATAGCTGTTTGCTAAAGTGTTTGTAGTGTATAAAAAGCAAAACAACAAAAAAGAGTTCCTCAATTTGGATTGAGGTAGCTTTAATCAGTTGCAGAATATTAACAAAAATATTATTTTTTACAATGGCCAATGAGGAGCAGGAGTGGCGTCAGTCATTATTACAATGTTTGAGGGAACGTAATCGTAGAGAAGTGATGCCCTTTAAAGAAATCATACAGCAGAGTAAGTTTGTCACTACCCTTTACCTTTAAGTTTTTGTTGTTGTTGTTGTGGCTAGAATCTTGGCACACAGATGTTGCTTTATTTTAATGACTTAGTTGTTGGAGTAGTTTGTGAAATTTGAACGAAAAGAATTGTGTGCGGTGGGGGTCAAGGTCGTTTGTTTTTATTGTGTGTATTTTTATTTATGTTTGTTATTGTTTTTGTTTAGTTGTAGTTTTTTGTGTTTATTTAATTTATTATAATTATTTTCTTTGAGATTTTAAAGATTTTAATTTCATTTGTTTTTTATTGCAGACAACCGCTTGATGGACAATGTGGCTCAATTAAAATCAGACAATTTAAAACTTTCGGTGGAAAATGAACAATTACGCACCGCCATCTCAACAGGTGGCGGCATGGGTGGTAAAGATAGTACTGGCGCCCAATTGGCTATTGCTGCCCTGGAAAAGAAACTCTTGGCCCAACAGGAAGAGCTCACAGAGTTGCATAAACGCAAAGGAGAAAATTCTCAATTAATTGTAGATCTTAATATAAAAATGGAAAAACAACAACAAATTATAGCAGAAAAAGAACATAGGTAGCTATTAATTATTTATTTGTTTTGATTTAAGGTGAATGACCTTGTTTTTATCATATTTTAAAAACAAGTTCGGATATAATGAATTGAATTTTAATGATTATTTAATTTTTGATTTATTTTAGTCTTGCTGACCAACAAACTGCCAATAATTCCTTAAAAGCTGAAGTTCAAATGCTTAAAACAAGTTTAGAAGAATTGAAAAATCTCAATACAACATTAAGAGATGAATATACTGCACTGCAGTTGGCATTTAGTGCACTCGAAGATAAATTAAGGGGGGTACAGGTGAGTAGAGTAGAGTTTATGAATAATTATTTAAGTTATTTATAAATATTGTAGTAAAAATAGGACATTCGATAAATCTAATAAAGGAAGCAATACTATGCAATAATTATGCGAATTTTTAACATATACTAATATCGTTTTCAAACACTTTTTCTAATTTTTAAATATTTCCTTTAGATTTCCTATAAAATTTTTGTCAAAAAGTTTTTAAAATTTTTCATTCATTTTCTTAAAATAAACGTCAGTTGGCAAAATAAAATAATTTAGTAAATAAAAGTTTTTTCCAATACAAATTTAAAATTTCCCGTATATAAATTACATTTGCAAAATTTTTATATAAAAAAGATTGAGCAGTTAAGTAAGTTAATACCGAAATTAATTAAAAACAGAATTGCAGAATAGAAAAGTAAATATCTTTAAGCAAATGCCGCCCTTAAGAAAATATTAAGAAACTTTCCAATATTTTTGTCTGGATTAATAGGGAGTAATGTTAAAGTAACCTAAGGTATACTCTTGTTAATTAATTAACTGGGAAAATTTAATAGATTAATTATAACATACGAATGCTGACTATTTAATAGACTTAAAAATTGTAGAAAAATTAAATAGTATTTTATTATAATATTTAATGACTTCACTGATCGCCAATAATGTATTCTGAGCTTGTTTATAGATTTAAACATTATTACAAAGTCTCGAAATTCCTTCCATATGTGTCGGGGAAGTAGAATTATGGATGTAAGAAATCTCCTGTCCCCAATTGACAATTTTCACATCTTTAACGAGATGCCTTATAAAACGTTGATTTCCACGATGAGCCTTTCTTCAATGAACTGTAATAGGTTGCTAGAGATCTTTTCATAAGTACAAATCGATCGATTACAACAGCTTGAGAATAACTTTCATTGTTCATCGATTTCTTTATCTACTTTTATTGTATAATTTTGTTTGTATCTCCTCATATTACCGACAAGACTAGAGCACGACATACATTTAGCTTCGAAGTATTTTCCAAGTGCTTTATTATACTGAGATTCTACGAATTGAAACAGTTTCTTGGATTCTTTTTTCGGCTTTCTTTTTCTTATAAACTTGGGTGTTGACTGTTTCCATTAGAAATGTCATTAAGAGGCAATATGTCTTCATCCTTCCATTCATCCAAATCGATAATATCCTTGTAATATTTCTTCCTCATCAACAGGTCGTTACGACTACCAGTGCGCTTTAGTCATTGGTGTAATTGCCTTAGGCTCTTTTCCTGAACAACGTTCGAAAGACCCTTACTCTTAAGTATTGATCGAATTGACGGAATCACCCATCATCTTATTCCTGAGAAAAACGTTACCATCAGTACTATTTGGAGAAATGGGTAAAGTGGGTGTCACTGAGTTGATAATTCTTGTTCGTTGTTCTTTCTTCATCCTCACATTCAGCCAAATCGATAATATCCTTGTAATAATTTTTCCTCATCATCAGGTCATCAGAACTACCAGTGCGCCTTAAGCTCTTTTCCTGTACAACGTTACGTTTTTCCAAAGTGTACAACATTACAGGGGAATATATTCTATACTATAGAATCTATAGTCTATAACTCTCATTTTCATGAAAATGGATGCCCCCTAAATTAAAGTTGCTGATGTTCCCAGCGAAAATGGAAATTTAGTCCATTCGAAGATACCGTATCTCAAATTCAATATTTAGATATAAATGATAAAAATGTCCTTTTTTAAGTTTTTTATTTTTTTTCATATTTCTTCCGAAGGAAAGATATGAAATTTTGGTATCATAAGGAATGTTCTTGAGAGACGCATACAATTGTCTTACAGAAAGGAAAAGGCAAAACCATAGATAGTTAGTAGAAGAGTGGCCTCCGGTAGGTTAGTGGTTAGT
Organism: Lucilia sericata; assembly: GCF_015586225.1. NCBI lineage: Eukaryota > Metazoa > Arthropoda > Insecta > Diptera > Calliphoridae > Lucilia > Lucilia sericata. The sequence continues at coordinate 63,860 of NW_023994649.1, read as the reverse complement.
GTTCTAGTCTGGTAGACCGGAGGTGGTGGGTTCGATTCCCACCTGAGGCACTGGTTAAGGAGCGCACAACAGGCCCGATAGCGGCCTAGGTGTATTTCTTCGGACTTGATGTATATACATCCTCCTTTCAAACTAACTAACTAACTAACTAACTAACTAACTAACTAACTAACTAACTAACTAACTAACTAACTAACTAACTAACTAACTAACTAACCTAACTAACTAACTAACTAACTAACTAACTAACTAACTAACTAACTAACTAACTAATAACTAACTAACTAACTAACTAACTAACTAACTAACTAACTAACTAACTAACTAACTAACTAACTAACTAACTAACTTAACTAACTAACTAACTAACTAAACTAACTACTAACTAACTAACTAACTAACTAACTAACTTAACTAACTAACTAACTAACTAACTAACTAACTAACTAACTAACTAACTAACTACTACTAACTAACTACTAACTACCGACTCTACTAACTAACTAACTAACTAACTAACTACTAACTAACTACCTAACTAACTAGCACTAACTAACTACTAACTAACTAACTAACTAACTAAACTACTAACGAACTAAACTACTAACTCTAACATAACTACTAACTAACTAACTAACTAACTAACTAACTAACGAACTACTAAACGAACTACTAACTACTAACTAACTAACTACTAACTAACTAACTACTAACTACTAACTAACTATACTACTAACAACTAACTAACTAACTACTACTAACTAACTAACTAACTAACTAACTAACTACTAACTAACTAACTAACTAACTAACTACTAACTAACTAACTAACTAACTAACTAACTAACTACTACTAACTAACTAACTAACTAACTAACTAACTAACTAACTAACTAACTAACTAACTAACTAACTAACTAACTAGTAGAAGAGTACAAAAGAGAAAAGTGTGGAGGTGAGGTGTATTAAATGAAATATTAAATATATGTATATGTTGTGACTTTCATTACTACATCTAGAGCATTAATTCCCTCCAATTGAACGTTTGATATATCAGAAAAAATGTCTCCCTTTATGTTTTTTTGCACAGAAAATGTGTTTTAGCTTCTTCTTCATCCCACAGAAAACCCATGAGCATCTCTTGGGTCTACTAGATAGAATTGGTACTTTGCGTGGCCATCGGTCATATTAAAAAAAGTTTTTTTGTCGCCGATAAGGAACACTACTGAACTGGTCGGTTCTGTTGGTATTTCTTAATGTCTCGTGAAGGGGCCCTTAGTAGCTCCACATAGTTTGGGTCTTTCAAATACATAGTTAGAAAATCTTCTATATTCTCTCTCAAGTTCATAGACTAATATATTATAGCATAGATCTGATATGTCATCATCATCATCATTATTAAAAAATTATATTCTGATAAAGACTAATAAATAACAAAAAACTCGTCACACACTTTACAGTAGTGAGTATGGTAATTTACTTCTACTTTATGCATATTTGTTTTATTTTTTACAATTTTACGATATTTTTATGATTCGACATATTTATTTATAAATGCTGAATAGCTATGGCGATAAAGTTTAATAACTATTAAAACAATAATAAATATTCTTCTCCAAAAATACCTGCATACTTATCAATTATCATTTGCTGCAAATGGCAATCATATACAAAATTTATGATTTCAATATATGAATGAATACTACGATGTTTCCAATTATGGGTGTCTTATCAATAAAATAGAAAACACAAAAACAACACAGTGATGATGATTTAATGAACTTACGCGCCCTCCACTTGAAATAATAAACAGTTTGTAAATATGTAAATTATACGAGCAGCAATCATATTGAAATTATCAATTTGTTTTTACTTAAACATCTAGAGAGAACTGCTTAACAATTTTATTGTAGTCTACATAGTACATATGACTATAGCAAACTACTGTTGCTACTGTATTTCTTATCAATTTATAGAATATTTCTAAATATAGTTAGAAATTTTTATTTTTATAAAATATATTTTCTTTTTGTGTTGCTTCTATACAATTAAATTGTTTCTATTTCAATATACACAACATCATTATTAAATACTAATAGCTTCGTCATCAAACTCAATACTCGCCTAGTCAATATATATTCAATTTATTGTTTATTTATTTATTTTATTAATTAAATGTTGCGTACTGCCGTTTTTGTTTAATGTGCAAATAGTTTCCATTTAAGAATTTTGTAAAAATTTTTATTTTCTCAAATTTTTATTTATTAACACATAGTTGTATTTGAAAAAAAAAAAAAAATCAACAAAAAGTAATGTTGAAATTTAAGAACTATAATTATTTTTGGCTTTTACCCAATAAACTTAAGTCTGACGGGGGCTAAAGATAAGTAAATTAAAGTGTATGTATGCTAACATGTAGTCAATCATAAATAGCAATTAAAATTTTGGTGCGTTCAGAGCGACCAGATGTTTTGAATATAAACATTTTAATGTTTTCGATAAACATGATTTTTTTTTTTTTTTTTTTTGAAATTATTCGTCCAATAATTTGTTGGCTTTATAATAAAATTTTAGCAGCACACAGTGGGACACAATAGAATTTTTTTAGAAATAAATATGGGATTAATAAAAGGCTGGTCGGATGGGGAAACAAATTATCATGGAAGCAGCGAAGGAGATTTCGAGTTTAAGTTATGACTAGACTATAGACTAGACTATAGACTAGACTATAGACTAGACTATAGACTAGACTATAGACTAGACTATAGACTAGACTATAGACTAGACTATAGACTAGACTATAGACTAGACTATAGACTAGACTATAGACTAGACTATAGACTAGACTATAGACTAGACTATAGACTAGACTATAGACTAGACTATAGACTAGACTATAGACTAGACTATAGACTAGACTATAGACTAGACTATAGACTAGACTATAGACTAGACTATAGACTAGACTATAGACTAGACTATAGACTAGACTATAGACTAGACTATAGACTAGACTATAGACTAGACTATAGACTAGACTATAGACTAGACTATAGACTAGACTATAGACTAGACTATAGACTAGACTATAGACTAGACTATAGACTAGACTATAGACTAGACTAGAGACTAGACTATAGACTAGACTATAGACTAGACTATAGACTAGACTATAGACTAGACTATAGACTAGACTATAGACTAGACTATAGACTAGACTATAGACTAGACTATAGACTAGACTAAGACTAGACTATAGACTAGACTATAGACTAGACTATAGACTAGACTATAGACTAGACTATAGACTAGACTATAGACCTAGACTATAGACTAGACTATAGACTAGACTATAGACTAGACTATAGACTAGACTATAGACTAGACTATAGACTAGACTATAGACTAGACTATAGACTAGACTATAGACTAGACTATAGACTAGACTATAGACTAGACTATAGACTATACTATAGACTATACTATACTATAGACTATATTATAGACTATTCTATAGACTATACTATAGACTATATTATAGACTATTCTATAGACTATTCTATAGACTATACTATAGACTATATTATAGACTATACTATAGACTAGACTATAGACTAGATTGTAGGCTAGATTATAGACTAGACTGTAGACTAGACTATAGACTAGACTATAGACTGGACTATAGATTAGACTACAGACTTGACTATAGAATAGATTATAGGCTAGTCTACAGTATAGTCTATTGTAAACAACGTTTTTCTTTCAAAAAGATTACGTATATCTAAGAAAATAATTCCCCGAAAAATCATTAAAAACAAAATTTGGTTTTTATGGCCACCTATTTTTGTACATGATTTTTAATCACTGTCCCTGACCAAATATATCCAATTAAAAAATTTAATTTAATTTAGACTATAGACTAGACTATAGACTAGACTATAGACTAGACTATAGACTAGACTATAGACTAGACTATAGACTAGACTATAGACTAGACTATAGACTAGACTATAGACTAGACTATAGACTAGACTATAGACTAGACTATAGACTAGACTATAGACTAGACTATAGACTAGACTATAGACTAGACTATAGACTAGACTATAGACTAGACTATAGACTAGACTATAGACTAGACTATAGACTAGACTATAGACTAGACTATAGACTAGACTATAGACTAGACTATAGACTAGACTATAGACTAGACTATAGACTAGACTATAGACTAGACTATAGACTAGACTATAGACTAGACTATAGACTAGACTATAGACTAGACTATAGACTAGACTATAGACTAGACTATAGACTAGACTATAGACTAGACTATAGACTAGACTATAGACTAGACTATAGACTAGACTATAGACTAGACTATAGACTAGACTATAGACTAGACTATAGACTATAGACTAGACTATAGACTAGACTATAGACTATACTATAGACTATACTATAGACTATACTATAGACTATATTATAGACTATTCTATAGACTATACTATAGACTATATTATAGACTATTCTATAGACTATTCTATAGACTATACTATAGACTATATTATAGACTATACTATAGACTAGACTATAGACTAGATTGTAGGCTAGATTATAGACTAGACTGTAGACTAGACTATAGACTAGACTATAGACTGGACTATAGATTAGACTACAGACTTGACTATAGAATAGATTATAGGCTAGTCTACAGTATAGTCTATTGTAAACAACGTTTTTCTTTCAAAAAGATTACGTATATCTAAGAAAATAATTCCCCGAAAAATCATTAAAAACAAAATTTGGTTTTTATGGCCACCTATTTTTGTACATGATTTTTAATCACTGTCCCTGACCAAATATATCCAATTAAAAAATTTACAAGATCACAATTATTATAAATTGTTATTATGGATTTTCTGTACATATGTTTAATTAAGATAGTACATATTTTTAAGACATACATACATAAAAAAAAATGTTTTTAAATTTTACACATTGGGATAAATAATCTCATAAATATCGCTCATTTACGAAAAGGCTGTCATAATCCAAATTTCGAGTTTTTTTTAACAAGTTACTAGAAAATATGTGTCATTTTAATTAATTATAGTTATATTTTCAAAAATGTCTAATATTTTCGGAGTGCTAGTGATTTTTTCGTAAATTTTATAAGTAAAATTTTAGTTTAAGTTCAGATGAGAAATATATTAATACATACTTTTTGAAATCCGGCCATCGGTTTGATAGTATAATATTATAATACATTTAATGATGTTTTACTCAAAACAAAATCATTTCGTTTTTGCCGGTTTTGCAATAAATAAGTGACGTGTACATGCGTATGATTTATTTTTTATTTATGTCAAATTGTTTAATTGCTCTTAATTATTGTTTAGAGAAAAAAATATGACCCTCAAATTTAATAATATTGTTTTATTTAGAGACATTTTTATACCCACTAAGATGGGGGTATTTTGAATTTTTCATTCCGTTTGTAACATAGCATAAAACAGTCTAAAACTAATAATTAATTAATTCAAGTGGCGAGGAGTGTATGTACATATACATATGTTTCGGGTATATAAGATGTGACATATTCGAATAATACGTAAGAGTGTATTTATACCCTACACCACTTTAGTGGGGAGGGTATATTAGATTTGTGCTGATATTTGTAACATACAAAAATATTCGTCCTAGAAAAGTATATCAATCGGCTTAGAATCGTTTTCTTAGTCGATTAAGCTATGTCCGTCCGTCCGTCCGTCTGGCTGGCTGTCCATGTAAACCTTGTGCGCAAGGTACAGGTCGCAATTTTCAAGATAATTGGAAGAAATTTGGCATGCACGTTTTATTTGACCCAAGGACGAAGCCTATTGAAAATGGTTAAAATTGTTCCATTATTTCACCTAGCCCCCATAGAACAGAACCCCCCGAAAAGGGCTTCTGAGCTCATAATTATGTTAAATATACAGATATATCGATAAAATACGGCACAACTAAGTTTTATAGAAGTCTTCATGACCCTGCCAAATTTCATAAAGATCGGGCCACATTTGACCCTAGCTCCCATACAAAGTCCCCTTCAGAAAATTACTTGAATGTCCCAAATTAACTTATAAACACAAATATCACGATGAAATTCAGCACAATAAAATATTATGTAAATATAAATATATTTACAAAATTTTATCGGGCTTGGTCCATATTTGCCCCTAGCCCTCATATAAAGCCTCTTTCAGAAAATTAGTTTTTCATCCATAAATTGCTTAAATGTATCGGAACAAGGGAGTATTGAAGATAAATGCTTTATTATGAAAAATAAATCACATTTAATATTCATAACTGGTGTAGGATATCATATGGTCGGCCACGCCCGACTATACTTTCTTACTTGTTTTTTTTTTTGTTTTGTATTGTTTTAATTGGGACTTTAAGTTTGTAGCTACTTTGTTTGCATTTTAAAATCTATAAGAATTTAAATTATTTTTAAATAAATATTTTTAATTTGTTTGACAATTATTTGAGATTTTTTTGGGGTAATTTGTTAATTATTTAATTTCTTATTCTCAAGTGGGTGTATTTTATTATTTTTATAATGCAGCTATTACTATATTATATTTATTATTGGTTTAAATTGTGTTAATTCAGGGATGGTGATATAAAATGATTTATAGTAATTGTTCATTACTCTAAACAATGCATATTGTTAAAATACTCTTTTTTATATTTTCGAAAGAATGGAAGAAGGATCTTAGTACTTCTAAGATCAAACATTTTTTAATGAATTTTTCTAGCCTTTTTTCCACAGTGACATGATGCCAAATTAGTCCAATAATATGAAGGCATTCCGTACTGTTTTAAGAAAGGTAAACCCCCTTATTGTAGACACTCCTTAATACATAAAAATTTCTGGGTTTGTCGAGTCTGATGTTACAAAAGATTTGCTACTTTTACCACAACTGCAAATGTCATACCAAAAATATCATCGGAATTTTTGTTTGTTTTAGTACGGTATTATTCATGGACATTATCTTGTTCATCAGTCACTTAAAAATCTTTACATGGAAGTTGTGGAAAAGTTGTTCGACTTCTGTAAGACCTTTCTTCTTCCCTATAAAGGGTTTCTTGCAATGCTCTTCCTTATACTTACAGTTTAATGACTTTTAAAAAAGTTTGACGGTAACCTTTAGATCTTTTCGGAGTCCATTTTGTCCCAGTTGTATATTAATGATTTAGAAAACTTATGTCAGATATTAACATACGTTTTAAAAAAAATATATATATATTTTGTTGGACCAATAATAAGTTTTGACTAGAAAAGTTTTTTCTGACACAGTCCCTAATACTGATAAAAAAGTTTACTTATCTTCATCACCAATTTTTACATTCGTCTTGTAATATTTTCTTTTCCAATTTTCCAGCTCTGTAATTGGTTTTCCATCGCCTTTTTAATTTAAATATATTTTCAATCATATTTCAGCAATTTCACTTCCACTCTAGACCATTAAGCGATTTTGTTTTTAAAGAAATGACAAATATCGTATGGAAAGCTAAAATAAAATATCCGCCAAAAATTTCATTATATTCGCACACAATTTCTTCCACAAAAAGCACGTCCCCGCATTCAAATAAATGATGCAACAAACCAAAAATGAAAATGAAATTAATTTTCAATTCAAAATTGCCCTCAATCAAAACCACACGTTAATTGTTAAAAAAATAATTTTCGTTCTATAAACAAAATTTTAGAAAAATAATTTTTATATGTATACAAAAATAAAAAGACGTTTTTCTTGTGTTTCAACTCAACAGGACGAAAATCGTTGTCTATTGGAACGTTTGATGCGTTACAAATCGAAGGATGCCGATAAATTGAATGAGGAAAACGAAAGCTTTTTAAGGTGAGTTAAATCGTTATATTTCTTTGTATGTATGTATGTCTGTATCTGTGTGTCTTTGTGTTTTAATTGTCTTTATTAAGTGTGTGTGTTTTTAATTAATTTTTGGAATTTTTTAAAGATATTTTTATTTAGTTTTTGCTTAATTTGCTTTTTATTTTTTGGTTAATTGGTTTTTAATGATTTGTTGTAATTTGATTTAATTTTCCCTTTTCCTTTTTTTTCATTTTTAATTTTCATCCATTTAGTATTTTAATTATAAATTTATTTAGATTTTTAATTTTTGTAGTATTTTGTTGGGCGTCGTTAATTGGTTTTATTTTGCATGTAATTAGTTCTTTTTGGTTTCAAAATTACACTTTTACTGGACTTGACCCGGAAGTATTTAAAGACTTTTATATTTTTTTAAACAAAATTGACATATAGCAATTCTGCGGCAATAAAGAAAAACAACTTCTCATTATTGTGTCAATTCTTTTAAGAAATCGGTTCAGAATTTTATAAAATACTTACATTTTTATACCCACCATCAAAAAAGATGGGGGTATATTGATTTTGTCATTCCGTTTGTAACACATCCAAATATTGGTCATAGACCCACAAAAGAATATATATTCTGGGTCCTCATTAAATTCTAAAACGATCTAGCCATGTCTGTCTGTCCGTCTGTCCGTCCGTCTGTCTGTCTGTTGAAAGCACGATAGAGTCCGAATGGAAATAGCTAGAGGGTTAAAATTTCACATAAATATTTCTTATAGGTAAGGTTTGTTTGGTATTGAAAATGGGCAATATCGGTCTACATTTTCGGGTAGCCCCCATACATAAGTAAGTTTCCTGTGATCCAAAATCACTATGCAAAATTTTATGAGGATCGGTCCATAACTGACCCTACCCCCCCTATAAGGTCCCCTTCAGAAAATGACTTTAACGCTCATTACTGGCTTAAAAATACTAGTATATAGATAAAATTCGACATAAGTAAGTTTCATACGAGTCCCCTTCAGAAAATGTCTGCAACGCTCATTAATGGCTTAAAAATACGAGTGTAGCGATGAAATTCGACACAAATAAATTTAATAAGAACCAAATTCTGTCTACCAAATTTTATGAGGATCGACCCATAATTGACCCTACCCCTACATACAATGCCCAGTAAGCATGAAAATAATAGTCCTTATTCAATATCTATCAAGGCCCAAGAGAGTCCAGGTCCTTTGAAAGACAGTTCCAGATCACTTCCTTTATTTTGCAAGTTTCTGTCGTTCACTTGTCGGGTTGATCGTGTTCGATATCTCGATCAAGGGGATATAACAAAACACTTTCGTCTAAGGAAAAGGCACATGTTTAGTTCGGGATGTCCCATAAGCAATCCTTAATTATTTGTAGTATTGTAACCAATGTTTTTGCTTGGTAATTAATCAGCATTTGAATATAACTATTAAAGATCTCTATTGAGAACTATGAGCAAGTGGAGAAATAATTCGACGAGATAAATTCGATTCGATTTCGGATTGTTATAAGGATAAAGTTAGAACTTTAACTCCGTCGGAGTATGCTTTGTTTACTGTAAACAAAGTAGAACTACATATAGCAGTAGTTCCATTCTTGCTTGTCTTTACATTTGAGATTTCCTGAAAGTTTTTTGGAAAAATAAAAATCGACCCCAGTCGTGTGTGTGTGAGATTATATCGAGACTACTTTATGATTTTTTGAACTGTTTGTGGCTCTTCTCCTGTAAAAGGTTGCATTGCGACCGCAGGCGTGTGTGTGTAAGGTTATATCGAGACTACTGTATGGTTTCTTGATCGTTTGTTGCAAAACATAAATCGATCGCAATATGATCTGTTTATGGAAAATTTTGGCTCTTCGCCGGTAGAAGGTTGCATTGACTTAAGAACTAAGAACTTTAAAAGCTTCGTACATTTGGCATTGGGTTTTGAAACAAATGCAACGTTACATAGAGCTACCCCATTTCAAATCATAAATTTGTATGCTTCTTTGCTACGCCCCTGTCAAGTTATAACACGATTGGACCAGCCATTTAGCTGCAAGCTAACCGCGAATGCGAAATTCCTAGTTTTTCGGTCAATTTTTGTGTTTGAGTCTTCGAAAAATTTATAACGAATGTCGAAGTGCTTTACGTGAACACCTGCCTGAGGGCCTTATTTCACGGTGGTCATTTTCAACCACTCAGTTCGCTAAAAAGTATCGACTCACCACCGCCCATTGTGCTTCTTACACGCCGGTGGCAATTTACGTGTATTGATGTCCGGTCCAGTATTTATGCACTTTGCTCAAGTACTCGAGCTATCTAATCTCTTTCCATAGTAGAACCATTGGGGAATAACAGGTATCATGAGACAAGCTCAATCTAACCCCGACAAAGGAAAAGGCAATTACTGGTTAGAATCGATAGAATTGGCGGACCCAACATCAGGTGAAAACACCCTATTGATGCTATGAGAATGCCATTGTCCCCACAAACATTCTCATCATCTAAAGACTCACCCCAATTTGTAACGTTACATAGCGCCGCCCCATTTTCAAAATATGAACTCTAACGCTTTTTTACTACGTCCATGTCAAATTATAACACGATCGGACCAACCGTTTAGCTGCAAGCTAACTGCAAATGCGAAATTCCCAGTATTTGGTCCAATTTATGTGATCGAGTCATGGAATAATTCACTCCTGTCTCAGTGTTTCATATATCAACTATATTGTGTTCCTTTAAGCAACCGATTTATAATTCATTTAAATTAACAATAATTTCCATAACATATGCATTGTCAGATCATTATCAGCCTGCTACGTGGATAACAACAGATCAGATCCTGTCATCATGATCTTATAGACTAGTTAGTTCACAAATTAGTCAATAGACTATATACCAGTCTGTGGACTAAACATTTCGCAAACAAATTTGTTTGTGAATTTGAAAGTATTTTCAATATACAGTTAATCTCAAAAATAAGTATACAGAAATACTGACAATTGGTTTTATTTAAAAAAGGATATTATTTTTTCAAAAATCAAAAAAGTAACATATTTATTTATTAAAAACATTCATTATTCACTACTTTTTTCCGGGTTATTTTGGTTACTTGAGTTCTAATTTAAGGTGTAGTTAAATAGGTACAAAATTTACATCACAAAAAAGTAAGTATACAGATAATTTCAATATGTATTTGGCTTAATGATATTAACAAAATTCATGACAATTTTACCTGTTTGAATGTAATTATTTTATAATAAAATATTCTGTACACTATAACATGGAAAAGATTCACTTTTTGTTCCGAAAAATTGAAATTTTCGGTAATTGATCTGAATATTATTTATAGGAGCATTTTTGCCTATTTAAGAACATTAAACCCCCGGAGTTTTGGATCGGGTATTCAATAATATCCCTCGTTTGTTCATTATGATGCATTGGAAGACGATATTTTAACTTTTAAATAAATTGTTTCTTTACAATAATTACAATCCATTGCGGAACATTGCCGTTTTTAACATAGTATAGCGTTCATATTCGATATTTAACGGCGATTTCCTAAAATTTATATCTTAAAATGCGATATTAATAATACTTGCACTAGTATCCATTAATTAAAACAAGTTTTTTGGTTCCAATCATCCATTACACACTCCTAAATACTACCAATAATCGTCAAATGGTGACCATGGTAATGGTAACTTACACTACATATCGGTTCTGAAATTGATTATTGTCCAAAATAGTAAGATTTTTATATTAAATCAGGCTCAATTGGTGGTATGAATACGAATTGAACAATTTTGAACACGGATACATCTTAATTTGTTGCTAGAACAAATAAAATGTCCGATCCATAAAACATGCTTATTGTATCGAGTATATCAAGATATGATTGGTAGCATTATTGTATGCTTTGGAAATCGGAGTATTTGGAAAACCTGTTTAAATTAAGGAAACTATATAGAATTATCCAAATTTTAAAGTTTATGTTGTAAGTCTTAAGAAATCGGAGTTAAATTTCGGGTTTTTAAGAACGTACTGTGTTCAAAATGGCCAAATCCATGCATATAACATTAATTTCGAAATAACAACTCTTTTCAAAAGTTAAAAATTCTATTTCCAATGCATCATTTGGAGTGTTCAATGACCACCAGATCCACAATCCGGGGTCTAAAGTGGAAAAAAATCGTAGAAATGAGAAAACTAATTAATTCCGGAGCCAATCGGCCCAAATTTCAAGATTTCGGAACTAAAAGTAGATTTTTTCCAAGTTATTGTGTAAAAAATATTTTATTAAAAAGTAATTATATTAATACAAGTAAAATTTTCATAAATTTTGTTAATATCATTAAACCAAATATATACTGAAATGATCTGTACACAGAAAAAAATAATTCATATTTGGAATGAATTTTGAAATAAATTGAATGAATCGAACATGACTTTTTTTTCCCAAACCATTTTCATTCAGAATATTAAAAGTTCATAAAATGTATGAATATGTACATGAAAGATTTTTTTGTTTTTTTGTTCATTTTCTTTGATTTTCATCAAAAATGCAATAAATAAATAACCGTTACCTAATAATATCTTCCATTTTTTAGAAAATAATCACATATTAGCTTATTTTTATAATAAATAAATAAAAATGCTGGAAAACAAAATATGAAATAAAAAAACCAGCATATAGCTAAACATCCATTCTTCAGAAAATGCTGCATGTTACGCGCATATTTCATTGTTTTCAATCTAAAAATCATAAAGAAATAAAAAATTTTCTAAAGAAAATTTCAAACATTTTTTAACAAACAGAAAAATATAAAGAAAATTTTTAATATTTTAAGTCAAGGCTTCTAGATTATGTTTAAAAATATAAAAATGAAAAAATTCATACAATTTAGGAACTTATTCTTAAATATTATTAACTTTAGTCAATGAAAGCAGTTCATAATATTTATGCTGAAACTTTTTTCTGTGTATACTTACTTTTGTGACGTAAATTTTGCACCTTTTTAACTTTAGCTTAAATGAGAACTCAAAGAACCAAAATATGAAGAAAAAAAGTAGTAAATAATAATTATCATAATTGTTTTTAATAAATAAATGTGTTACTTTCTTGTTTTTTGAAAAAATAATATGTTTTTTTAAATAAAACCAATCGTCAGTATTTCTGTATACTTATTTTTGTGATTAACTGTAGATTTAAAAAACAGGTTTTTTAAGATGGAAAAGAGTTGTTAAACAAGTATGAAGAGTTTGTTAAACAAATATGAAGTTCTTTTAACATGTAGCTCCCAATAATAATACTTCTTCGCAAAATTTTTCAAGGGTAAGAATATTTTTAAAATCTAAATTTCACCATAAAACTCTTCACCGTCAGATGAAATAGAAAATTATCTTAATCACATTTCATATCAACAGATAACATTTTTTGCAAATACTAAAAGCATGCAAAGTTCATTGTGTATATAACTATTTCACCTGAGTTTTTTTTTTTTTTTGGACTGTAAATAGCTTATCGAAAAACTAATTACACATTCAAATTTTTAAACCCACATTTTCATATTTCAAAAGTCATTCATGCATATATACTGCAAACCAAAAATAAACTCAATATCATTCATTTGTTTTCTAAACAAAAAACATACAACAAAATTGAAATAAAAAAAAAGTTATCAACGCTTAATTGAAAAAAAGAAACGTTTTTTTAAAGTTCTATTACTCGACAAGGAAACAAACAAAAAACCAACACTATTTTTCTTTCTTCTTTTTTTTCTCCTTTTTTATTTTTATTTTTTTAAATATAATTGTGTGTCTATAAATGTTGACGAATATTGAATATTGTTGTAATTATACTTAAAAAAAAAACCAAATACAAACAAAAACAAACTGACCCTCCCTGATTATTAAAAATCAAACAAAATATATATATCAATATACTGCCCCTCCACAAAAATACACTCTACAAAAACTCAAACAAAAAACATGCCAACTGTTTACAAAATCTAGAAAAAGACTGCCGTCAATTTTCAGAAAACGTTCGGATAAATTAAAACGAGATCTGGAAGACGCTGTCCGTGAACCGAATTCACCCTTTACACATCATCATCGCAACTCCTCGAGTCCCTCGTTTCAAGGTGCGGGTGGTGGTGATCCGTACGACGACGACGATCGTGATACTAGTAGTGGTGATCATTGTGTAGAAGCCGGCAGTGATGCTGATATGTATGGCACACATAATGATCAGTATGGGGGTGTGAGTGGTGGTAATATTGGCGGTTATGGTTATTACAAAAGTGCCTGTCCCACTAACATCTATATGAAATTTGAAGCCCATGAAACAGAATCACATGCGGTACGTTGGAGTCCTATAGAACGTGTCATAGCAACGGGTGGTGCAGATCGCAAAGTTAAGTTGTGGGATGTGGGGAAGGGTAAGTTGAAAGTGTTTTTTTTTATATCGGCTTTGAAGTGATTTATTATATATTTTATTTCTTTTTATAGGTTCTTCTGAACCTCGTGCCGTTTTGGGCGGCAGTAGTGCTGGTATAAATTCCGTTGATTTTGATTCCACTGGTACCTATATAATAGGCACCTCTAATGATTATGGCGCTCGTATTTGGACTACAGGAGATAATAGATTAAGGGTAAGTTCTAGTGAAAGTAAGAATGAAAAAAATTAATGAAAATTGAATAATGTAAAGTTTAGTTGTATAATGAAGCGGGTTTCTTTTTAAATAACTGCAAAGTTTAGGCTTGATAAGGTCCGAATATATTTGTAAATATTGATTTTTAGAAATGGATTTTATTTTTCTTAAAAATAATTATTTGAAATTGAGTTGAAAAGGGTTTGAAAATTGTTTTGGAATAAATAAGAGATCAGCTTAACACATATTGTCTGTATAACTGCACTTGTGAAGGAACTAGTCTATGGTTTATTGTATCTTCTATGGACTTATCAATTGACCAATTTATAAAATAATTTATTAGTTAGTCTACTTAACACTCCATGGACTAGTCTAGTCTATTGTCCAGTGTATGGTCGAATCTATTGACTATTGTATGCAAAACTCTTGGCTAGTTTATGGATCAGTCCTTTGTGTAGTCTATAGACAAGTCTATTGGCTAGTATATAGAATTGTCAATGGACAAGTCATGAGTATGGACTAGTCTATTGGGCTATCAACAGACTAATATATTGACACGTCTATGGACTTGTCTAATACCTATTCTATTCACTAGTCTATTGAATAGTCAATAACCTTGTCTGTGGACTTGGTTGTTAACTAATCCGTTAAGTTGTGTGTTAGCTAATATATTTATTAGTATATGATTATTCTATTAAATATGATATTAAATAGTCCACGGACTAAACTATTGACTATTCTATTATCTTGTCAATTAACTAGTCTATGGAGTTCTCTGTTGACTAATATATGTACTAGACTATTCTATTGAATAGGCTAGTCTATGGACTAGACATTGACTAGTCTATGCACTAGACATTGACTAGTCTATGGAATAGACATTGACTAGTCTATGGACAAGACATTGACTAGTCTATAGACTAGACATTGGCTAGTCTATGTACTAGACATTGACTAGTTTATGGACTAGACATTGACTAGTCTATGGACTAAACATTGACTAGTCTATGGACTAGACATTGACTAGTCTATATACTAAACATTGGCTAGTCTATGTACTAGACATTGACTTGTCTGTGGACTAGACATTGACTAGTCTATGGGCTAGACATTGACTAGTCCATGAACTGGTCTATATAGTAATCTATAGTCTAGTCTATAGAATTGTCTATGTAATAGTCTGTTGATTAGTAAATTAACTAGTCTATAAACTATTCTATTGGTTAGTCTACAGACTAGACTATGAAGTGTCTATTGCCTTAAGTATTGACTAAACTATTGACTGGTCTATGGACTAGTCTAGTAACTGTTGCTTAGTAAATTGACCAGTCTATTGACTAGTCTATGGATTTGAATGTTGGCTTGTTTATGGACTTGACTGTTTGCTAGTGTATGGATAAGTCTATTGTCTAATCTATGAACTAGTAGTACATTGACTAATTTATGCAATATCAAGTCATATTTGATATTTAGCAAAAGTTTATAAAAAAAGTATTTTATTTGGGGCTAGTTTCCAAAGTCAAAAAAATACAATAGTTCTGAAATTACCATCCCTGGATAACAATAAAGAACCCTTTAGCCGTTGCAATAAAAACTCCATTAAATTTTTTTTTTATTAATATTATAGTTTTATTTATCAAATAAAAAAGTAGTATAGCATAGTGAACAAATATGTATTTGTCATCATTATTATATAAATCTTTTATCTTTTACTATTTCAATATAAAATAAAAAGAAAATTTTCAAATCTTTTTATAAACATATTAACTTAATAAGACTAAAATTTTACTATTCTCTATATAATTACGAGTAGAATATTTTAATATTATTAAAAGTTTAAAAGTTTTAAAAGAAATTTTATTTTTGTTTTATTTTACGAAAATACTTAAAAAATATATTAAAATTCAATATTATATTATTTAGAATTAAATTCCAAAAAATAAATAGATACACATAAATATATTTAAAAAAAAAAAAATTGTATAAAATAAACATAGAAAAAAGGACAAGTGAAAAATAAGAAATTTTCAAAAGTTTTAAATCATGAGTTAAAATTCGCTTATAATATTAATTATTCAATAAAGTTTAACTAAATTATATTGCAAAAATATGGAAATTAAAAATATAAAAAAATATATATGTATGTGACAGTTTATTGCAAAAACTACTACTAATAAATGGGAAAATTACCTCTAAAGGCTTTTTTTTTAAAGAAATTAATGCAAATTAAGTTATTTTGAAATGTTGTTGTTCTTTTTTTTATGTTAATATAAATGCTTTTAAATTGTTTATTATAAATTAGTGTTAATTAAATTACTTATTACTTTATGTTTATAATTTTATTATATTTTTCTTTGTTTATCAAAGAAATTTATAATAAAATCTATATTTTTATTTAATATTTTTAATCAGTCGTCCTTTTTTCCAATCGTTTCATTTTTATTTTCTTTTATATATTTTTGTTTTTTTCTTTAAAGAAAATTTGCTTAATATTTAGTTTTGTTTAGACTATATTTTTTATTTTTCCAGTTAAAGCAATTTTCTTTTAATATTGCTTTAATAAGTATTACTTAGAGAGTTTTACCTAATTTTATGTAAAAAAATATTAAAATAATAATAAATATTGCCCTCGAGTTCTTTTATTTTATTATATTTTTTTTTTTGCTTATCCGGCACCATTAAGTATTTTTTGTTTGATTTTTCTGTCTTTTGCATTTCTTCATTTTGTTTAAATGGCTTTTGTTGTTTAAAATAATAATTTTAATTATTATTTGCTTAAAAATGTCTTTAGCTTGATATTTTACTTTTCATCTTTATTTTCTCACTTGCTTATTAGTATTTTTTTTTAATTTAAACAAAATATTATTTTGTTTTCAAATTTGTTCTTTTGTGGCAAGTTTTTTTGTTTAGTTTTTTTTTTGTTAATCCATTTTACTAAGGTGGTTTCCTTGTTTGCATTAATCTTAACATTTTGAAATACTATTTGCTTGGTTTTTTATTCAATTCCTTTTTATATCTTTTAAAATTGACGTCCATGCCTTGCTGCAAAACCACCCTCGTATAATTTACATAATGACTCTGATCTCGCATTTGGTATATTACCACCCTGCATAGTTGAAGCGGTCGATGTTGTATGTGATCCATAGCTAGAGGCACTGCTTATTCCCTCATTGCTGTAGGGTTGTAATTTCCGACGTCTTTGATACAGATAAGTCCAAATGGCTATGACGGCTAGTTGAGCTAATAAGAAAACGGTGGCGGCTACAATGATACCTGGGGTAGGGAAAATAAAGACAATTTAATACAGTCAAGATTGGATTGTTTATTCTTTTAGTATTAAATCATAAAGCGTATAATAATAGGCCGATAGTTAATAAGAGAATATCTTCACCAGCCGAGTTAGCTGTAAAAATCTTTAATCTATAGCTCTGAAAATAGTATCTGAGTCACTTTCGATTTTTTAACAACAACCTCAGAATACTTTTTCTATTATATTTCAGAAGGGATTTATAGGAACTAAGTGTTGGTATGTTTTATAATTTGGAAAGATTTCCATGATAATGTGTTCGCTGAAATGTCAACAGCATCTCCGGGTGGTATAAAATTAAGACTTGTCTGTTAGTTTTGATCAGACCTTTAATTATTTTTCTTTTCAACTTTTGATGGCTGCTATTTTGGGAGTTATTTTATTTTGATGTAAAGCAACTCAAGGAAACACTTCCTTAAAGAGCCCCTAACCAAACATCATCGATTCATATATTGGGCACCGACTAGGTGTCACGTGGCTGCTTTCAAGCAGTCAACACGTCTACCTTAAAGGTTAATCTGCAAGCACAGATCTACATTAGGTTGTCTGAGTTATAGAAAGACCTCTCTAATTTGTACATATACATTGGAGCCTACCTAGAGATAACGTAAATACTTCTTCGATTCAATAAACTCTTAATAATGTAGATGATAAAGAGTATATTAGGAACTGATAGTAATAATGTTGAAATATAGAATAGCTACGTCAAGTCTTGGTAACATCATTAAGTCCAAGCAAGTGTATTTAACTCGATTCTTATTACAATGGACAATGGAGGCATAAAAGCATTAATGTTTCCACACATGATTATTGACATCATGAATTATCTTGGCCTCAAATCTATCAGGAAAAAAAGCAACAGTGGCCTACTACATCTGTCGTAAGATATTCCCTTTGAGATGGGGACTTAGTCCCAACATATGCAGTTAAATTAATGCACACAGCTTAAGTATGCACTACTATTACATATGGATCTCTGGTATAGTGGACTTCAGACTTCAAAGTTCAAGGATCAGCATGCATTGGAATAACAGGTGTTCCCTAGCGATCTTCTGAAGTCTTGAAGCAATCATCCGACTATATTACCCAACACACGGAATTAGATGGAACTGTCAGAGTCCCTTCCAGGAATGAGTGAGATATGGATAACTTATTGAACAAATATAACACCAGGATTTATACATATAGCGTTTAGGACACTAATTTTTGTAGACAGCCAGGCGTTACCTCTTTCTTTAAACTCTTACACTACGACTTCACTATTGGTCAGGCAATGTAAAATTGATCAGTCAAAACTAGGTCGCCTGTCTGACATTACTTGGCTACTATGGAAATGAACGGGTAGATGAGTTAGCCAAAACGGCATCTGCTCAGGTTCTTTCTTTAAATGCTGAAAATAGATGGAATAATCTCGATACACCATTAACCCAGGACCTTCTTTCAATGAAAAGCGCACTATAACATGAATTAGGTTGGACATATCGGGGAATGCTGGCAGTAAAACAGGACACTGGTTCCATGAAAATCGGAACGAATTTTTCGCAGTTGCTATGACAGGGATAATAAGAAATGGTTTTCCACATTATCTATGAATGCCCTTCCCCAGCTTTCAAAAACGTATTAAGAGATATTTTTGAAACATTCTAATCATGTTGGCAGTTTTCAATACGTTTTACCTTGGACTCTCTAGTAAGTGAGTGTAAAGTTTCTCGAACAGTTAGATGAATTATTTTCCTCATCAGATTTCTTATTTCAAACTTCTCACAAGTCTTTATTCCCTAATCCCTTCAATGTGTACTTTACTCATCACCTTTGTCGAATAAAGTAATTTATGCCTCTTTCCCTCACAACCTCTACAACTCAATATTTTCAATATCTCCAGCTATCTGTAGGCGTAATATTTTACTGCTCTTATTATTCTTATTGTCTACCATTGCTTTACTTAAAGGGAGTGTTCTAATCTCAATTAAATTCCTCTATTTCAATATTATAACATCATGCTTAATCTACCTTATTATAGGCAGCTAACCAAACCTCCAACAAATTTTCCCACATTAAATTTATTTCCAGGCACCCGAAAAAACAAAAAAAAAAAAAAACGTTCTACACAAACTACACTTGTCGTTTGTTTTTTTTTTCAGGATTTGTTCTTGTTGTTGGTGGAGAAAAACAACAAAAGACTATAAAGATTTTGTTGTTTTTCGTTTTTGAAGTCATTAAATTTTACAATCATAGATCAAATATACACTTAAAT
This sequence comes from Lucilia sericata, assembly GCF_015586225.1. NCBI lineage: Eukaryota > Metazoa > Arthropoda > Insecta > Diptera > Calliphoridae > Lucilia > Lucilia sericata. Next base: position 43,747 of record NW_023994649.1, on the reverse strand, counting down.
TATAACAAAAACAATTACGTCAAAGCTTAACGCCTGATTGCACACCTTTCTCTTCATTTAATACTTGGAATAGACCAACATTGTAAACAATTCCGATATCAGATGAATGAAATAGAAGGAAATAAACTAATAAAAAAAGAAACAAAATACAACCTTAAACCTTAATCGTCTGGGCACGTTTAGGATTGGGTTAGAAAATAGAAAACATCAACAATGAAATCAACAAGAAAGAAACATTGTCTCTAAAACATGATGAGGACCATAATAATGTTTAATACCTTCGTTTTTTTTTTTTTTATTCCCTGTTTCCTATCGCAACTTAACTGAACTCTTAAGTAGTATTGCTCTATGTAGTTAGTGTCAGTGTCTAACTGACTATAAGTGTGTCTGTCTGTCCGTCTGTAAGTTTGTAAAGTCTGTGAAAAGCGAGCAAAGCTTTAAAAGAAGAAGAAGAAGAAGTTTGTAACTTACCAATGGCATTAACACAGAATCCTTGTGTTGTTACATCACTAGCAATGAATACAGTTTCACTTGTATCGTAACCACTGCCTTTCGATTGTTGTTGCTGTTGTTTATCGAAGCCAAATTTGTCAGTGATCTGAATTGATTGTACCAAAAGCATATCTTCTTGACTAGGTTTCTTCGTTGTTTCACGACGTTGTCTTCTGAGCTGAGGTTGATGTTGCTGGTGATGATGTTCTTGATTGCCAGCATCTGCAACACCATTACCAAAGGAAGCTGAAAATCATAAGAAGAAAAAAAGAGTCAACCAAACATTGAAATGAAGCGATAAAATAAAATGTTATCATTAAACAAACAACAAACAGCTGAATTGCTCCTGTAGCAATTACAACTGCTGTTGCTGCTGGTAGTGGTTGTGATGCTGTTACTATTACTGTTGCTGCTGACAATGATAGTGATCATCATCAGCTAAACATTATTTTGTTTGTTTTTTGATTAAGGAAATTAATGTCATTGTTAGAATTGAATTTGATGTTAAGAGTGTTACTGCTCACCTGTTACATTAAGAGATCTACGTTTACGTCCAAATGATAGCAGAGATTTGTATTCACCACTAATGTCCTCTTGGTTACATTGTACCGGTTCACAGGTTGGCATACAGGGAGTGACCAGAGCTCTAAATTGTACCACTTCGGAGGAGGGGAATTTGAAAGCATCAAAGTGTGATAATAGAACCTTGCCCGACAAACTGCTCTTGTAAATGGCACCCATAATGAAATGATCGGTAGGACAACCATTGGAATCGATCAAAGTTATTTCAGCAGTATCACCACCATCCATAGCAACCAGTTCACGTACAAAGATTTCATAGGGACTGGATTCATCCAAAATCTCGAATTTCAAAGCCAAAGGATCGCCTACCTCGGCAGAACGCATAATATCCGAACCATCACGTGAGGTAATCTTCATGATAACATTAGGTGAATCAACAATAACTTCCTCAGACAAGGCCGGTTCAATGTCACCCTTAACACCCAAGTCCACTTCATTCGATATCGATTTGTTGGTCAAATCAAATTGACAAGTCACTGCCAAACCCAAATCCGAAGATGTTACAATAGTGTCATGATGCTGTATAACCACATCATTCATATAACGTCCCGAACCTTGTTGTCTTACATTACATTCCAAATCTGAATAACCCATACGCAGTTCAAATTCCAAATTATTTTTCACATCTACCGAACACGATTTGGGTGAACCCTTAGCATAGACTTTGCCATCGAAAAGTTTTGAAGTGCGTATACGTGCTACCATATCACTGGCTCCACATTCGATGGTAACATTGTAGCAAGAATAAAGTTCATAGGTTGCAGCTTCGGGTACTTCAAGATAGGGATCTTGTACATCGGAGAGTGTGGCACGACTGTGATGAGATAAACGACAGACCATATCACCGGTATCGCCAAAATCATAAGAATGGCATCTGAAGAAGAAAGAGTTAAATTGTTAATTGTTTTGTTTAGTTAGTTAGTTAGTTTGAAAGGATTATGTACATATATACATCAAATCCGAAGAAATACACCTAGGCCTCTATCGGGCCTGTTGTGCGCTCCTTAACCAGTGCCTCAGGTGGGAATCGAACCCACCACCTCCGGTCTACCAGACTAGAACACTAACCACTAACCCACCGGAGGCCACTTGTTTAGTTTATCAAAAAATTATACTTGGTCCAACAAATTATATATTTTTTTGATCGTTTTAGCTTTGAAATGTACGTCAGATATTAGCTTTAATAAATCACAAATTTTCAATAGTTATTTTGAACTCTGAGAAAAAGTCAAATCAGGTGGAAATTCTGGCATTCGAAAGCGATCGAAATTTCTAATAAAATATTTCAAAATTCTATTGGGATTTCGATCGCTTTGGAATGCCATAATATGCCTCCAGATATTAGAGCCTTGATATTGAAAACCTTTAGATATCGAAAGATCGCTGACAATGCATATCTTTGACATGAGCTTAAATCGCAGCTCTATTTTCTTTAGATTCGCGAAATGTTTATCCCACCCTTATTGCATGTTTGTCCACAACACAAATCTAGTCGTCCAAATCAAGAGCTTCGATCTTAGCATTTTCTTCTTATTGTATATGTCTTTGAAACATTCAATTCTCTCTATTCGCTGACCTTCTTTCCTGTTGCCTGAGCGTCCCAGGTATACAAAATTACGCACAATTATACTTTTTCCAGTACAAAGTCCATAGATTATTCCAAAGATTAGTTGGTTCGTATGCTTGTCTATTATCTAGACGATAGACAGGTCAATAGACTAGTCCATAGATTTATGCATAGATTGTTCCATAGACTAGTCAATAGACTTATATACTAGTCCATAAGTTGACAGACTAGTCAATAGTCCAGAATAAACCAGCTAATAGAGAACTCCATAGACTAGTCAGTAGAGTATTTCATACACTAGCGACTAGACCAGTCCGTAGAATAGTCACTAGAATAATCCATAGACTAGTCAATATGCTAGACCAATTGACTGACTAATCTACTTCTCAGATAAATCCATAAACTGGCCCATAACTATTACTGCGCCATAAACTAGTTAATAGACACTAATCTATAGACTAGTACATAGGTAATTTCATAGATTAGTTAATAGGGATTGAAATGAATGCTTTTATAGAATCATTTAATCACATATTTTCGCTCTTGGTAGATTTGTAATCTGTCGGACTTGTGAATGCTTCGAAGAACCTATAATTAATAAAACGAAGATTTTAGTTCTCTCCATTCTTTGATTTGATCAAAGCACCTATATAACCTGCTTTAACTTGGATGTCTTCCATTGACCCCAGTGGCGTAAGAACCCCTTTAATAAGTTTATTTATACTTATGGCGCCTCATTAATGATCTTTCTTCCCTAAGAACAGACATGTGTTTTAGACTTAGGATTTCTTCTTATTATTTATTCACCATTTCAGTTCGAACTCTTTAATTTTGGCATTTACTTCAAAAACTGATTAATAAATTTTCTTTGCCTTTGCCACCTTAAGCAGCAATTATTTCTATCAAGAAAATAATGAAAAACTTAAGACTATTTCACGCCTGACAAACAAATTAAATCTAAACTTATCAAAGTCATTGCCCATCTTTATGCCATAAACTTAAAGAAAAAAAAAATTTTTCTAACATAAAAATTCTTGAAGTAAACTGCAATTTTCTAACAATAAAATAAAATAGCTCATATTACATCACATAAAGTTATTATACTACACTAGACTTGATATGATGGTCCGTTTTTTTTTTTTTTTTGTTTACAACAATTTTGCCATATAAACACTGTCATAAACTCTCATCTTCGCATCTTCACTTTCCGTTACGTTGCAAGACGATTACGCGATTACAACAGTCGTAAATACGTAATATATTAGATTATAAAATGAAATAAACGTTAGACTAAAAACTAAAATACTATAGACTTTCAGCTCAAATAACTCTTAAGCATAATCGCTTTGTACTTAAATTTCAAATTCATTGTAACGCAAATCTAAACGTTTCAAATACAACAAATGCAAACATAAAAAATGAGAACACCTTAGAGCATAATAAATTTTATGAACCAAAAACGGAAAGAATAGAATGGAGAAATCCTAGCAAGTTGCTAGTAGTAGTAGTAACTAAAGAAAACTTTACTCAATAAGCCAAATCATAAATAACTTAACAATTTGACCATTATGGAGTAGAGTGTAGTGTTTTGTGGCCAAAAGTAAGAAAACCATAACATAAAAATAAAATAAACATTAAACAGCATGTAACCTGTTTCAACTTCTTCCTTTTTTCATCCACACCATGGTTGGGCCACAAACACACTAAAGCACTAATTCTTACTTTAAGGAGCTTTTTTTTTGTTTTTTTCTTTTGAACTGTTCTAAAGCCATAATTTCAAATCTCTCTTTACAAGTTTATAGTTAGATGATTGTTGTCGTTATAGTATGTATGTATTAGCTTAGTCGCATAGCGTTGGCTTAAATTCTTAGTTTAGTTTTAGTTTCAGTTTATTTTGCGTTTTTACCTGTATGGTGAATTTATACACAAATCACGGCACTCATCAATACTGCCAACATCCTGATATACTGAATCTACTGTTTTCAATATTCTACCCGATAAACGTTTAAATTCACATAATTTATTTGGTTCTTCGGCACAATTGTTTTCAAGATAATCGATGCCATCATGAGCCTGGAATGCACTTGTACCCGCCAATGTAATACGATCCATTTCAGACAATTCACAAATATTTGTGGCACGATAATAATTGGCTGATCTGTAAGAAAAAAAAAAGACACAAAAGAAAATAGATGAAGACAATGAATTAGAGTTATAGAGTGGTAGTAAATATTTTTATATTTTATTTTTGGTTTGTTTAGTTTAAAATTTTAAATTGTTTGTTTATTTTCTAAATTGTTTTATTGTTAAAGTTTATTTTTGTAAATATATAATGGTTGTCTGATTTTGACCTAAAAACTATTTTAATGCAGGATTTTTCTGGGCTGTTGTGGGACATTTTATGTTTCTTTTTAAGGCTCTCTACTTCCCAAATCTGGACATTTAACAAATTTCTTAGTTTTAGCAGATAGGAAGTCTCTTCATATGTAGATGATATATAGCGAGATCTCTTCTAATATGTTTCAAGCAATTCCATGTAATTCTTATACCAATTAAAAAGGTTTGGGCGTCTTATACTCATTGACTTGATTATTTCAAACTTTGATTCCTCGATATGTGTTATTTCCCACGACAAAGATCGTAAACAGTCTTCGCTGTCGGATTGTTTGTTTCCAAAACATGTAAAAACTTTTCGAATGAAACTCTTTGTAAACAATTTATGGTTCTCTTCTGAATTCTAGGTATTTTTTGATTGTCTTATGGTTCAAGGACCCTTTCAGAAATGTCTATATTACCTCTGGCCCTCATAGATGATGTTCGTTCCCAATTGACACATTCAGAACATAATGTGCGAACACATAATCTGTAGAACACTTTAATGTTTTCGGATGAAAGTCCGTTATAATTAGAACATGGGCTCATTATCACGATTATGACGATAATCGTTACAACTATATAATTGTTGCAGGTTTGGGGGGTAATGACTACATTTTCAATTACAATTAAATTTGAAGTAATTGTAATTGAAGCTTTACCAATTACAATTATTTTTATTGAAGTTTTGGGGGTAATGACTACATTTTTAATTACAATTACATTTGAAGTAATTTTAAATTAAGCTTTACCAATTACAATTATTTGTAATTGTAATTGAAGTTTTGACAATTACAGTTACTTGTAATGTTAATCGAAGTTTTGCCAATTAAAATTACTTGTAATTGTAATTGAAGAATTTGCAATTACAATTACTTGTAATTGTGAATTTTGTTCCTTATAATAACATGTAATTTGTAATTAGTAATATCTTAATGACAATTACAAGTAATTTCAATTACAATTACAATTACAAGTAATTGTAATTGGTTATTGGTTAATTACACATTACAAGTAATGGGAAAACTTCTATTACAATTACAAGTATTTGTAATTGGTTTTGCTCAATTATACATTGCAAGTAATTGTAATTGACCATGCAATGAATAACATTGTGTAATCATTGCCCCCATGCCTGAATTGTGGCAACTTGCAGAAAAGTATTTGTAATGTAAATCAATACTGATAATAAATATAAAGCTTTTAAATTATGGTCAAATATAATCACAATCTGGGTGGAGAGCAGAGTTCCTAAATTTTCCAAATAACTCATTAAATTTAATAATCTTTAGCAAACATATAACAACTCTAATAAGCTTTACCCTCCCCAAATCAAAATAATCTACATTTCATTTTCATTGTTTTCTTTGTTTTTTTTTTTTTTTTTTTTTCTTCTACATAAAACCACATATTCAAATATAAAACAAAGTCAATTCTTTAAAATCTAACATCTTTAAATTGTTAGAAAATAACGAAAAAAAAAATCATACTATTTCCTAGACTATAATGTAGGCGTTTGTTTCAAGAGCTAAAGCAACATGTTTAAAACGTTTTAAGTGTCGCTATATGGTGTTTATGCAACGGCTGCTGCAGCAAAAAAAAAAAAAAGAAGAACATTTGGCATGCAACATCAGTTGATAAAAATCAATAGTTACTTAAAACAGAAATTCAAGAGAAATTGTTCTTGTTAATCGTATTAAAGAACTACGACCAAAACCAGACCACACAGAAGTCGTTGTAGTTTTCAGTAAACTCTTTAAGCTTTAAAGAATAATGTTGGAAAACATTTTTTATAGATATAGTTTATTTCATTTATTTAGTAAAAAAAATCCTAAATATTTTTATGTGTAAGGCAAAAAGGAACATAAAAAAACAACGAAGCAAAATAACGAGTTCTTTGATAAGAACGCAATAACAAACAAAACCAAATGAATTATAGAAAGAAACTTTATTCTTACTCGACATTATTGTGAGCTATTGTAAGCTTTGTAATATTTATATAATTCATGTTTTCATATTAATAGCTTTTTCTTCATTTAACATTTTCCCAAAAAGCTTTTATGTTCCTCAAAAACTTTATAATCATTTCACTAATGATTTTTCTCACAAAAGCTTTTTTTCGCAGAGAAAGCAAATATTATAAATAGTTTTTAGCGAAAACTATAAGAAGCTGCTTTTTCATGTAAAAGCTTTTTCCTACGAAAATTATTTATTAAATATAGTTTTTTGTTATAAGTTTCATTTACAAAGAGCTTTTTAATAATAGTTTTTCTTCACAAAAATCCTTTGAGTAAGAGCTTTTTTCCACAAAAAGCTTTATTCACGAAAATTTTATTCACAAAATGTTTTCCCAAGCTTCATTCACAAAGAGCTTTTTAATAAATGTTTTTTCACAAAAATCTTTTTAGTAAAAGCTTTTTCCATAAAAACCTTTATTCACGAAAATTTTACGCACAAAATGTTTTCCCATGAAAGCCTTATTCACAAAATGCTTTCTAAAAGCTTTTCCGTAAACGCTTTTTCCTTAAATACAAATAAGCTGCTTTTTTATGTAAAAGCTTTTTTATAAGAAAATAATTTATAAAATATTTTTTTGTTATAAGCTTTATATACAAAGAACTTTTTTTTTAAGTTTTCTTCACAAAAATCCGTTTAGTAAAAGCTTTTTCCAAAAAAGTTTTTTTCACAAAAAGCTTTATTAACAAAAAAGTTATTAATGTAAACTATATTCACAAATATTTATTCCTTAAAGCTTTATTCACAAAATGTTTTCTCATAAAAGCTTTATTCACTTAAAAATTTCCGTAAATGATTTTTTTAGAAGCTTTTTCTAGAAAGCGTATTTAACAAATAGTTTTTCCACTAATGATTTTCATTAAAAGCTTTTTATACAAAAATATAGCTCATTAAAAGCTTTCTTCGCAAAAGGTTTTTTCATAATGGCGTTTTCAAAAAGCTTTATTGACAAAAAAAAAACTTTTGCACAAAATTTGTGACATAAAAAGCATCCTTCACGGAAGAAGCTTTAAGAAAAAAAAGCTTTTCTTAAAAAGGCTTTTTGCTCTCTTTGCTTTAGAAAATTATTAAAAAGTTATATATTTTTTTCTACTACAATATCTTAATAAAATTTTCCCCTCTCCACCCTCGTAGATATTTTGATAAGCCTGCGTTATATATTTTTTTGTACCTATAACAAGAACACAACATTAAAAAAAAAGAAATCCAAACAGAGATGTGCTGTTATTGCCATTTTTAATTGACAGAAATAAATGTTATTGACAATCTTTGTTTTGTGCTTATTTTAACCCGCTTCTACACTTAGCGGGGCTCAAAACTAACTAACCAAAGTTATGCTACCAAAGCATATTTTCCCCAACTACTACTGCCAATAGTAACAGCAGGCTATTTAAGGCGTTTTGTTTGTATATTTTCAGCAGTTGTCATGATATTATAGCATTGATAGGCATATTTTTTAAAACTATTCCTTACATATACTACTGATCCAAGTATTGATTCCTTACAACTCGGTTATAGAGGTAAAGCACCTCTTTGCTTTTGGTTTTGTTAACAAAATGTCAATTGTATTTAGTTTTTTTTCTTAAACACAGAATTTCTCTTGTTAATGTTGGCAAGCGGAGCAGAAAACAAAAATATTTGGTTTAGTTTTCTTAGTTTTTTTGTTGGTATTTAATGGACAAGGACGTTAAAAACCGTTTTTATTGTGTTTTATGTAATATATACTGCTGGCATACAACTTTTATATTGTTTTGGTTATACAATATTTTCTTTTCCTTTTTGTTTTAGTTTACAGATGTTAGATTAAGTTTATGGCATGTTCACAAAATTGTTACGAGTCCAAACATTAAATTGATTATTGATTGTTTGTTTAGAAATTAAATTAGTTGGAAAGTTGTTGTTGAATAAAAAAAGGAAATTGTTGGTCGAATTTTGATTTTAATTTAAGTTTAAGATAAACTTTGTGTGCGTAGAAATATGCGCTTTCTATGTTTAATTTGAAGATTTGTAAACAAAGTAGAATTGATTAAGAAAATTCTCAATTTACTGAATTTTATTAAAAGGGGTTTACAACTTATGAGTTCTTCCGTAAGCGGAAAGCTTTATTCGAAAAAAGTTTTATGCTTTAAGCTTTATTTAAGAAGTATTTTTAATATGAAAAAAGCTTTTAAAAAAACTTTATTAAAAAAGCTTTCTAATGGAGAGCTCTATTCAAAAAGGTTCAAAAAAGCTTTCTGTAAGAAAACTTTGTTCAAAAGAGTTTTTTTTATAAAAGTTTTCTTATAAAAAGTTTTATTCAAAAAGCTTTCTTATAAAAAAATTTTATTCTAAAAAGCTTTCTTATAAAAAGTTTTATTCAAAAAAGGTTTTTATAAAAAGCTTAATTAATAAAAGGTTTCTTATAAAACTGTTTTATAATTTTAAAAAAGTTTTATTCAAAAAAGCTTTTTATAAAAGCTTAATTAAAAAAGCTTTCTTATAAAAACTGTATTATAATTTTTTTGAAAAAGCTTTTAAATAAAAGTTTTATTTACATTTAACTTTTATTCACAAAAAGCTTTTTCAGAAAAGCTTTATTTACAAAAATTTTCTTTCCGAAAATCATTTTTCTGCAAAGCTTTTTTTACTTATGACTGGCGCTTTCTGAAAATTCTCAATATCAGTTAATTTGTATGTAATTTATGCCTTTAATAACTTACTATTGTCCATTTAATAAATTGCAATTTAAAATTAATAACTGCTACCCTCCTTTAATAGGCAATTATTATTAAATATTTATTGCCTATTTTGAGGCGCTACTGGTTTAACTGTCTGACTGCCCATGAATACTTAACAAAACATTTGCCCCCTCTTTAGTTTTATCATAAAATAGGGAGTGTATTTAAAGTTAAAGGTACAACCCAAATAGCAAAAAAAAAAAAACAAAAACAGAAATACAATTCTAACCAAGTGATTACAATCATTTGCAACATTGTTGCAAAAATGCCATAACCAAGCACACCTTTGCAGTCAAGCATAAACAAAAGACAATAACCCTGCAGCAGCCACAAACTATTTTGTACAATGATAATTTACAACAAAAAAAAAAATCATAAATAAGTGCACTTACTTACTTATTATTATTGAAATTCTTTTTATTTGTAGTACAATCATAAAAAAAACTACAATATTTTACGTATGAATAAGCAGCATTTGTATTAAGTTCTTTAACATAAAAATAAGCATAAACAATTCACATACCCGAAAGTAACAAAAAGAAGAGATTTTATATAAAATTTTTTATTGATTTTGATTTCAACACTTTTCCTCACTCCTTCTGTGCTCTAGAACAACACACGTTTCGGTGCATTGTAATTTATATTTATTTTAACAACTAAACACACGTCCTGGTTGTTGCTACAACTCAACTACACACGTTTGTATATTTAAAGTTAAATTGGCAATTGTAAAACATATGGACCTAACCGCAGAAAAAGTCAAGTACATAAGTACTGAAAGAGGAATATGTTTATTAGGGTGGTATATTGTAATTTTTTTTAGGGTGGTATATTTAATTTAGACTATAGTCTAGTCTATAGTCTAGTCTATAGTCTAGTCTATAGTCTAGTCTATAGTCTAGTCTATAGTCTAGTCTATAGTCTAGTCTATAGTCTAGTCTATAGTCTAGTCTATAGTCTAGTCTATAGTCTAGTCTATAGTCTAGTCTATAGTCTAGTCTATAGTCTAGTCTATAGTCTAGTCTATAGTCTAGTCTATAGTCTAGTCTATAGTCTAGTCTATAGTCTAGTCTATAGTCTAGTCTATAGTCTAGTCTATAGTCTAGTCTATAGTCTAGTCTATAGTCTAGTCTATAGTCTAGTCTATAGTCTAGTCTATAGTCTAGTCTATAGTCTAGTCTATAGTCTAGTCTATAGTCTAGTCTATAGTCTAGTCTATAGTCTAGTCTATAGTCTAGTCTATAGTCTAGTCTATAGTCTAGTCTATAGTCTAGTCTATAGTCTAGTCTATAGTCTAGTCTATAGTCTAGTCTATAGTCTAGTCTATAGTCTAGTCTATAGTCTAGTCTATAGTCTAGTCTATAGTCTAGTCTATAGTCTAGTCTATAGTCTAGTCTCTAGTCTAGTCTATAGTGTAGTCTATAGTCTAGTCTATAGTCTAGTCTATAGTCTAATCTATTCTATAGTATAGTCTATAGTCTAGTCTATAGTCAAGTCTTGCATATAATCTAGTCTTTAGTATAGTCTGTAGTCAAGTCTAGTCTATAGTCTAGTGTATAGTCTAGACTTTAGTCTATTGTCTAGTCTATCTGTCTGTAGTTTAGCGGAGAATTTGTTGAAAGCGTTCTATAAAGAGAGTTGTAATTCAAAGTTGTATATTAATAATATTTTAATCGAAAGCTCTTTATAAATAGAAAGTTTTCAATTAAAATAATCACCCTAATGTTTTTACATTCTGAAAAGTGCAATTCCCTGTACAATTGTTCAGATGATAAGATGAGTTCCTTTTTTGTTTTTTTTTTATAAAAAATACAGTGTTGAAATGATTTATTTAATAAAACTGTTTTTAGTAGAAGTACATATTTTTATTTCAGGCCTAAAGGTGATTATTATCTTTGAATGAAAATGTAAAACCAACAATTCCCTATAGCTTTGAATTATGATCCCAAAGTAATTGGGACTAGTTGGGAAATAAATTTTAATATATTTAATTAATTTTCATAACAACGTAAATGATTTATTACTTATGGGAAGAATAAAAACAGTTTAAAGAAAATATACGTTTTAAAAAGTTAGGTCATTTTTTCAATAAACTACTATAAATTATAGAAAAATAATAATAATTGACAAGACAAGTGCATAAACTATTTTTCCTAAATAAAGAAATTACATTTCTTTTTAATGTATTGCCATAACAACAACCTCAATACCTTACAATGCCATACAATTATTTTCTAACACATGAGATTTTTTGCAACAATGTTGCTTGTTGTTTATTCGTTGTTGTCGAGTTTAGAAAAAATATTTACTTTAATAGAATTCCTCCTTAATAAGATTTACTTTAAGTCTTTTCTACTTCATTGTTATTGTGACTGAGTAAAAAACATTATTATTTATCTAATTTATGTAAGTGGAATAAAATAACAGCAGCGGCAACAATAACTTGCTACACCAACAACCAACCTACTCATTGTATTTTTCTTGCATGCACCATTGAAGAAGGTGTTTCTTGCAGTATTTGAAATAGAAAAATCATTTAAATATAATTTAATTATAAATTATTATAACAGTTTTTTTCTTTTCTCTTCATATTATTCCTGAAAAAAAAGAATAGAAAGAATATAAACAATAAAAAAGGAACCTGTTCAAATTTATGCATCCACACTTGCGCACAACTCTCGCACACTTTTAGATCTTTTGAGTGAGATTTTTGCCACTGTGTTTAACAAGTGTGGCAAAAGAATGCTAATGTTGTATGCATATGCAACATGCTGGCTGTTGCACTATTATGGTTGTATATGCCTTAACGTACAAACACACGTAAAGGTGAGTGAATGAATGAATGAATGCGGTCAATTATAATGCGTTATTCGCAGCTTACAATGAAGCGCAAACGCCTTCTTGCAATTGTTGATGTTTTTTTGTTGCAGTAAACTCTTCCTTATGATTTTAAGCATGCAAACATGCAACAATCTAGAAGTACATACTATAATAACAACCACCACCTAACGGATGTGGTTTGTTTTTTTCTATCTTAAGTATAGACCAAAATTACCTGGTTAAAAAAAATAACTAAACAAAAAATCAGAATCACTAAAGACCGCTTCGTTTGCTCGTTTCAACATTTAAAATCAAATACAATCAGTATTATAATGGGTAAATAAAATTGGGAGGCTTTAAATAGACATCAAGAATACTCTATAGACAATAAAGAGGTTTATTTAAGTGTCTTAAATTATGGGATTTGAAAAGTGGGACTATGCGCCACTTCTTTTGAGAGTTTTATTAAATTGATTTAAATAAAAATTAAACATTTTTTGCCAAAAAACTACTTTTCATTATTTTTCTGCAAGAAAAGCTTTATAACTGTAAATAAATAATTTTTCTTTGAGTATTTTTTTCTTAAGAATAAGTAATTTTTTTGAATTTTTTTCTTAAAATTTTTTAAAGCTTTTTTATATTTTTAAAAGTTTTTTATAGTTGTAAACTTTTTTATAAAAATATGTTTAATATAAAAACTTTTTAAAGCATTTTATCTTAAAATTTTTTTAAACTTTTCTACAAAAAGCTTTTCATGATCTTCTTAAAAACCGTTTTTTTAATATTTGTAAAACTCTTTTTTTTTTAAAATCTTTAAAGATATTTTTTTCTTAAAAAGCTTTTTAAAGTTTTTTCTTAAAAAAGTTTTTTATTGATTTTTTTAAACATATTTTGGAAACTTTTTCCAAAAAGCTTTTTATAGCTTTTTTCTTAAAAAGCTTAGAGCATTTTATCTTAAAAAATTTGTTTAAACTTTTATACAAAAAGCTTTTCGTGTTCTTAAAAACCGTTTTTTTCTTAATAAATATATATTTTCTCAGCTTCTTAATAACGTTTCTTTAAGCAAATTTTAAACGTTTTTTTTTCTTAAAAAGCTTTTTAAAGCTTGTTTCGTTAAAACCGTTTTTAAAACTTATTTCTTAAAAAGCCTTTTTTCTAAAAAGATTTTTTTCAAAGATTTTTCTTAAAACTATTTGTAAAACTCTATTTTTAAAAAAGCTTTAAAGATATTTTTTCTTTAAAAGCTTTTTAGAGTTTTTTCTTAAAAAAAGCTTTTTAATGATTTTTTACTAAAAATATTTTGGAAACTTTTTTCCAAATATTTTTTTAGAGCTTTTTAGAGCTTTTTTCTTAAAAAAACTTTTTAGACCTTTTTTTCTTAAAAAAGCTTTTTAGAGATTTTTTTTAAAGTTTCTGGAGTTTTTTTTCTTTTTTGAGCTTTTTGAGAAGAGAGAGCAAAAGAGTACATTTGACAGCTCATTACGCTTCACTGTTTTAAATGAAAATTTTCATTAAAACACAAATTTTTTACAATTCTTTTATCGATATTGTTACTTTTTAAGCTCTCTAAAAACTTATTTTTATCTCACATTCTGTTTTCTTTCAAATCATATGTACATTTTATTATTTAAATTCATATTTTTCCTTAAAAAATCTATTAAGCTTTTATTTGTAGTGTGTAAGATTTTCAAAATTCTCTTCAGCCTAAAGTTCGAATGTTGCGTATCTTGATTTCAACCGATTTAGGAAAAATATAAAAAAATACAATTTTGGAAAAATATCGTAAAAAAGCTTTTTAGAGTTTTTTTCTTAAAAAAGCTTTTTAACAATTTTTTATTAAAAAGTCTTTTTTTATTTTTTTCCAAAAAGATTTTAGAGCTTTTTTAATTTTTTTTTTCAAAAAGCTTTTTAGAGCTTTTTCATTTTTTTCCAAAAAGATTTTTAGAGCTTTTTTCTTAACGTTTTTTTTTAACGAATAGTTAGTTATATCGAAAAGCTATTTGATCAGCAAAATATATGTGTGTAGGGTAATTTTTAATAGAAATCCGAAATAGAAGTAATACTTTTTAACTGCAATAAGCGTAAGCTAAGTTAAAAAAAATAAGTTCTTGTTGCTATTTTTTTCCTCCTGTTACTCACAATTCTTACACAGTGGCTATAAGCTGTCAGTTTATTGTTGTATACATTTTGCTTTTATCCGTCGGATTGTTTGTTTGTCCATCTGTCCCGCATGTCTGTCTGTCTGTCTTTCTAACTAAAAACAGCTAACAAAATAAAATGTTATTTTCCTAGTTTTTTCGTTTTACTAAAGTTTGCAAGGCCTAAAAGCTGCTGTGTGTTGAAAATTTACTATTATAACGCAACATCAACGTCATCAACAGCAGTGGACGTAACAGCAACAACAGTAGTATAAATATTATGCATTAAATGCATTGTGTTTGCAGTTATAAGGATAAATGTCTATCACAAGATGTTACATTTATATATTGTTTTCTTAAGCATACGCATGTTACTCAATGTAGTTCTGACCATTTAAAGCGCTTTAGATCAAACGTGATTTGCAACAGTACGCATTTGTTAGCAAATAGGTTAACTGATTTTTTAAACAAAAAATAAATAAAATATTTGGTAAATGGTTTAGTATCTATTTTGGTTTAAATGTGGTGGCTTATCTTTATTAAAGTCTCTTTTTGCTTTTATTTCCTATTTCTTGGTTTGGTGCCAAAAGCCATATACACTGTAGAGTAGAATTAGATTTTAACCTGCTGTTTTATCTTAACATTATGTTGTATAATTGTAAAAACATTTATGGGTTAATTAAGGGTTAGGAAATTTACTTATATCAAGGTTTAGGTATAAGTATACAAACCTTTATATGACCTAAAGTAGACTTTTGGAAATATTGAGCAAATTATTGTGTAAAATTCCCATAAAATGTAGGACTGTAATTCCTACATTTAGAAGGAAATAACTAAGCATACAAATATAGAAATTAAATTTTTGTTCTTAAAATAATTTATCAAGTTAATTTACTTGTTTTCTTTTGTATGCTTTGGTCATTTCTTTCAGTGCTTTAAGAAAAATGAGCTTTCATTATTTAAAACGAAAAGAAAGCTTAAATAACTATATAAAAATATTACGACTTTCAAAAATACTTAAAATTTTGTATACACAATACCACAAAAATTCTTTAATTTATTTTTGTTCTTTTCCAAAAACATGCGTACATTTTGTATTTGTATTAACAAGAAAAGAACCATTAATTACTTTTAACTTTCAAATTTTGGGCTTAATCCTCTTGTGGCCCAAAAAAAAACGAGAACAGAATCCTGCCTCATCATTTTGTTCTGCCACTTTCTTATATTTAATGTGCTTTTTTCGTTAACAAAATTAAAATTTTGAGAATTTTACCTTTTATGGTTATAAAATTTGCTCAAACTTGTATAACCACTCTTTAATGGCCACATTAAAAATAACGGTTTGTAATTGTAATGAATTTTTCAGCACTTTATCAATAACAAGTTTGGGTCTTAAATCTTTTGATTTTGTTTGTATCTTCTTTTTTTGGCAATGGGAGAACATTTTTAGTATGAAATGCAAGATTTTTTTTTCAAATTAAACAAAAATTCCTTGAAATGAAATATTTGCTGTGTAATTTAAGAAAATTTAATTTTGTATAATATATGGACAATGTATGGTTGTATCACAAACTGATCAAAAAAACTTTTGTTTAAGCAATTTTTTTAATTCTTAAAAGATTAAAAAAGTTTCAAAGTGCTTATTTTATTACCTGATCAGAAAGCTAGATATGCCTATTGAAATCGATACTGAAAATTTTTTTTAATCACAGTAGTGGATTCTTGGAACTAAAATCTTTAGGCCCATTTAACAGAAAGACCGACCGACGGACAAGGTTCTCGTATTTTTCTTTTATAGTAGATAGAGGCATGGAAAGTGAAAATTTTGAAATTGTACTAACTTTTTCCAAAAAGTACTATTTTTATGAATTAATAGTACTAAATTATTTTTGGCTTTTTTATCTATTGTCTAGTTTATGGACTAGTCTACTTAGGACTAGTATATTTACGAGTCTATGGGATAGTCTATTGACTTGTCTATGGTTTATAGACTAATCTATGGACTATTCTCTAGACTTGTCTAGGGATTAGTTTATTGACTTGTCTATAGACTATTCTATAGACTAATCGATGGACAAGTCTATAGACTTGCCTATTGACTAGTTTATAGACTTGCCTATGGACTAGTCTATAGACTGGCCTATTGACTAGTCTATAGACTTCTCTATGGACTAGTCTATAGACTCGCCTATTGACTAGTCTATAGACTTCTCTATGTACTATTCTATAGACTTATCTATGGACTAGTTTATTGACTTGTCTATGGACTAGTCTATTGACTTGTCTTTGTACTATTCTATAGACTACTCTATAGACTTGCCTGTGGACTATTCTATAGACTTGTCTATGGACTAGTCTATTGAATTGTCTTTGGACTAGTCTTTTGATGAGTCTATGTATTGACTTGTTCATGCATTGTCTATGATTTGTCTATGGAGTAGTTTATTGACTTGTCTGTAGATTTGTTTATTGACATGTCTATAGACTTTTTCTATATATTAATCGATGGACTAGTCTATAGACTTGCCTATTGACTAGTCTATAGACTTCGCTATGGACTATTCTATAGACTTGTATAGTTTATTGACTTGTCTATGGAATATTCTATATACTTGCTTATGCACTAGTCTATTGACTTGTCTATGGAAAAGTGTATTGACAAGTGTGAGGACTAGTATATTGTCGTGTCTATAGGATAGTCTTTTGACTTGTCTATGGTCTATAGACAAATCTATGGCCTATTCTATAGACTAATCGATGGACTTGTCTATAGACATGCCTATTGACTAGTCTGTAGTAGACTTCGCTATGTACTATTCTATAGACTTATCTATAGACTAGTTTATTGACTTTCTATGGACTAGTATATTGACTACTCTATAGACTTGCCTATGGACTTGTCTATTGATGTGTCTATGTATTGACTTGTTCATGTATTGTCTATGATTTGTCTACGGACTAGTTTATTGACTTGTGTATAGACTAGTTCATTGACATGTCTATCGATGACTAATCGATGGACTATTCTATAGACTTGCCTATTGACTTCTCTATGGAATGATTTGTCTAGGGACTAGTCTATTGACTTGTTCTGTCAGTTCTATATTAATAGTACCGAATTTCCCATTTGAACATCTAAAACAACACTGTAAATTAATTCGATTTAATTAATATCAAGTACTTGTTACCAATAATTTCCTAACTTAAAAACGACCACCCATTGGCAACTTTTTTTTTCGCTGAAAAAAGAAAGCTTTTTAATTTTGATAATAGTTTTAATTAAAATTTAGTTTGAATTGTTCGTTTAAGACAATAAAACCGATATTAATCTTAAATAAAGCTAACTTAAAGCTTAAGAAAAAAACCCAGACAAATTATATAAGACATCATTAGAACCACCCACTAGGTATAAAATGACTTTGAACTAAAGCAACTTAATTTCAGCAGAAAAAAAGATTAATTTTTGGCAGTTACTAACTAAAACACTATTATGGCAGAAACTAGCAAAAAAATCTGGAAGAATAGAATGTAAAACTAACTATATAAGCGAGTTTTTTGAAAGAAAACTTTTAAAACAGAAATCAATTGAAATGATTTTTTTTTTTTTTGAGTTTTAGCGAAAGTATACTAGAAGAAAATAACTACTAAACGAAAATAAAGAGAAAAAATAAGAAAACTTCTTAAAAAAAAACACCTTAAATACTTTAATACTTAAAAAAAGTCGAAACAACACACAATTCAACAAACACTTCCTGATCAAGATGAAGAAATGAAGATGAAATGAGGCAATTTTTTTGTTTCAACAACAGTCACGTTTTTTCGCACGAATCTGTTTTAAAAAGAACTTTGTTGTCTTTAAGAAGCGGTTTTTTAAACACAAATTGTGTAATGATTTTCTGTTTTAGTTTATTTTTTTTTTTAGAATACCATGATTTTAGACAATTTCAGATAAATTTTAAGATATTTTTTTTTGGTGAAGCCTTTGTATACGTTTTTTTAAGTCTTAATAACCAGCATAAAGAAAATTATTTGTACCAGCTAATGTTACAATCAAATGTTTTATAAGAAAAACAAATAAACATTTATTTTTTATTTTTTTTAATTTAATAACAGAATGATGAAGCATTCTAGAGCTTGAAATGTTGCAAAATAATTGTTGGTTTCTTAAATAAATATTAAAATAATTAAGTTAACTTTGTTAAAGTAGCTTTTGAGATTTAAGATATTTTAAAAAATTGTCCAGCAAAAACTTACTTTGAAAAGTTATAAGTTAAAAAGCTAATCAATCTAATATCTCATTATATTAATACGACGTTTTCATTGGAGGGTAGTAGTTATCACACTCGCTTACAAATAGGCAGTTAAATAAGTCATTATCGTGCTCTTTTAAAAAAACAGTTATATGTCAGTCATACAAGACTTTCGTAAGTGCAATTTTAGAATTTTAATATGTTTGCCATTTTTTAACAATATTTTGCAATTTATATTTGAAATAACTGAAATTTACGTTTTAGTGTTTGCCTTTTCTTTGCATTGTATGTTTCTTTAGTAAAGGTATAATTTTTTTGTTGTTTTTGATTTTTTATTACACAAAATTATACACTATAAATTTATAAATATGAATTTTTTTAATATAAACATCTTTTAAACATGAACAACATTTTTCCCATCATTTCAAAATTGATTAAAGGTTTCGGAAACTTAATAAAATTCTGTGAAAATTGTAAAAATATCAGAAATGCAAATAAAATTAAGACATACATTCTTGTTGATATAAAAAACAGATATTTTTTGGTTAATACTACTCATAATGGCAATAATGGTCCTACACCCACTCTATAGTATGCCAATAGGCGTAGAATCACTTTCTGATGCAATTAAGCTATGTCGTGTCTGTCCATGTAAACTATGAATTCTAATCCTGTAAAAATTGAAACTACTTCACTCGTGCGTGTTAAGATTACTGCCTAAAGGACTATGACTGGTCCAAAACTAATCCAAATGGATAAAACATATTCCATTTAACATTGTGATGTTCTAGGTGAGGATCACGTAATGCATTTATACATGCGTTACTTCAGAGTAATTCCAAAACTACAGCCGTGCAACATGATTCTAAGTAATGTAGGATATGGACCATGTTGGATACGGTTTATGTACTCTAATAATGTTTACAGGGTAGTAGTTGTAGGATTATCTAAGTACAGGTTCCAAGTTTGTACTAAATTTGGGATACAAATTTGGGCGGAATCGTTCCATGATTTTGCAATAAATCCCTCAAAAAATCGCTAGAATGAGAGCTTAAACGTTTATAAGTATCCTGCTTATGCAATAATCGTACACATTTATCTCTATCCACATACAAGTTCTTCAGAAAAAGTACAACAAAGTTTTATATAAATCTTAATACCTCTGCCCACCATAAACTCTCCTTAAGAAGATTAGCTTGTAGTTAATAAATAGCTATGACATAAAATAATACTTTTCCAAATTCTGTAGAGATTGCTGCATAACTGGGTCAAGCGCTGATATAGGGCCTATCAGGCATGGGGGGTAATGATTACACAAAGTAATTAATTACAAGGTCAATTACAATTACTTGTAATGTGTAATTGAACAATAACCAATTACAATTACTTGTAATTGTAATTGAAGTTTTTCCAATTACAATTACTTGAAAAGTGTAATTGACCAATAACCAATTACAATTATTTGTAATTATAATTGAAGTTTTTCCAATTACAATTACTTGTAATTCAAATTTTCAACTAAAATTATTTGTAATTGAAATTTTTAATTAAAATTACTTGTAATTGTGATTTAGGTATTACTAATTACAAATTACATGTAATTATAAGGAACAAATTTCACAATTCTAAGTAATTGTAATAGAAAATTCAATTCCATTACAATTACATGTAATTGTAATTGGCAAAACTTCAATTACAATTACAAATTATTGTAATTGGCAAAACTTTAATTACAATTACATGTAATTACATGGCAAAACTTCAATTACAATTATAAATTATTGTAATTGGCAAAACTTTAATTACAATTACATGTAATTACATGGTAATGCTTCAATTACAATTACATGTAATTACATGGTAATGCTTCAATTACAATTACTTCAAATGTAATTGTAATTGAAAATGTAGTCATTACCCCCCAAACCTAGGGCCTATAACAAAAACCATTCTGATATGTTAATAATAAATGAGGAAATCATTCTATGTACTCTATTTAATGAGAATTTGTCTAATATCGACCAGACATAAAGTATATGCCTTTCTAACTTGTTTTAAACTGTAGACAACCTCAATGATTTTGTCCTTCAGACAGTTGATCAAAAAATTTGAGAAAGTCAGTCAGCATTAACAGGTTTTATAGACAAAATAAATAAAAAAAACTTTTAATTAGGTCTGATACCATTTCTTTGAACTAAATGGCATTGGACTTAATTACTAACACACAAGAAAAACATCAACATAAAACACTTAACGACTAAACCGGCTTCTAATCACTATAATATTCTAAATTTAAATATGATATATACTTGAAAGCATTCTTAAGCAATTAACCTTAAATAAATTTCACTTGTGAATTTAGCTGCAAATAAACATGCTAACTTAAACACTTAAAAACTTTAAAATTTACATATCCTAGTAACTAGGGGCAGGAAAAAAAATCCTGTTTAGCAACTTTAAATAAATTGACAAATGATTTGAAAGGCCAACAAAGTAAATATCACAAACCAAATATCATATGCATCATGCTGCGTCAACTGTCATTCTCCAAACAACATTAGCAACATGCAACAGATGAAAAGAATCGTTCATAAAATTCACTCACTCATTCTTTCCTCCCCGTTCGCTATCAGAGTCACTTTAGCTTGTAGTATTTGTTCCCCCTTCTCAATCTCGAAAAATCATTGAATTATGAATTTCATTTGGAAAAATGTTGATGCGTTTGATGATAAAAGATTTTGAAATTTATTCATTCTCTACAAATTAGAAATTTCAATCATAATCATGCTGAGTGTTTTATGTAGGTTGTGGTTTAATGTTCTTGTTTTAGCAGGTTTTATTCAGCAACATTTTTTTTCTTCTTGTTTTTCTGCAATCTGGTTAAAATATCTAACAAGTGTTTGAAACTAATAAAGTTAATTAAATTTTAATATAAGGCTTTGCTTGCAACAAAAAAATTCATGGAAAAATATAGTTTGTAAAGTCTAACTATGTGACACACTGCACTTGAGGTTTAGGGAAGGTGGGGTTAATAATCCAACATGGAACTTAGACTTATTGTGAGGATCATTCTGTTATGAGGATCGTTATACATATTTAAGCGATTTCTCGATTAAAATTTGGACATGTTATATTTATAGTCTAGTCAATATACTAGACAATAGTCTAGTCAATAGACTAGACAATAGTCTAGTCAATAGACTAGACAATAGTCTAGTCAATAGACTAGACAATAGTCTAGTCAATAGACTAGACAATAGTCTAGTCAATAGACTAGACAATAGTCTAGTCAATAGACTAGACAATAGTCTAGTCAATAGACTAGACAATAGTCTAGTCAATAGACTAGACAATAGTCTAGTCAATAGACTAGACAATAGTCTAGTCAATAGACTAGACAATAGTCTAGTCAATAGACTAGACAAGAGTCTAGTCAATAGACTAGACAATAGTCTAGTCAATAGACTAGACAACAGTCTAGTCAATAGACTAGACAACAGTCTAGTCAATAGACTAGACAATAGACTAGACAATAGACTAGACAATAGACTAGACAATAGTGTAGACAATAGTCTAGTCAATAGACTAGACAATAGTCTAGACAATAGTCTAGTCAATAGACTAGACAATAGTCAATCGACCAGCCAGACGGACGAACATTATTTAATGGTCTCGGTAAGAGATTTACTTAAAAGTGGATCCATATCTGTAGGCATTACAAACCCCAAAACAAACACATAATACCCTCCCTACTATAAAGATTTTTGCTATAAATATAACATGTAGTTCAGTTTTTCATGCTCATCTTTAGTCACATGACAAGAAACGTGTGCCAGGAATTGTAAAGTTAAAAATGTTGCCAGTATTAATGGGCAACATGTAGCTTACTGTTGAAGGCATGTTGCTAAAGCATTCACTTAGCAAAAAAAAGGGTTTCCTTTTTATACTTTTTTTTTATAATTTTCTCTAGTTCTTTTAAGCTAAGGTAACAGCCAATTATGTTAAAATATCTTTTTATACCAGCACTTTAAATTTTTTGTTCTTAATAGAAAACAATGTAATTGATCTTAGAGCAATAAAGCAGTACCAGCAAAAACTGATCACTATACAGTATTTTATCATGCAAAAAGCTTTTTGCCTACAAACGTTGAGAGAGGAAGAAACTTGTTAAGATTTAAGTTGACGTTGTCTTGTTATGGTTAAGGGCCTGTTTATGTCTATCATTTTATTATTTATGTTTTAATTATTTTTTAATACTTCAAGACAAAAAAAATCTGGTCTTATTAAAACACTTCAAGGGTGGTATCTGACCATATATCGGCATTAAGAAACCTTTAATATAAATATTTTAAAGGGCTTCAAAACAATAAATAACCACACATTTATCAATAGTTAAACAACTAAAACATCTTTATATTATTACTTAACTTTTTAAAACTTTATTTTCCTGGAAATTTCATTGTGGCCTTTTTTCGCCCTTTTTTAATTATGTGCATAAATTTCTTATTAACATCAAACTTTATCAAAATTCTTTTCCTTATACAAACAAAAAAACCCCAATCGCCAAAAAAAAAAAAAAAAATAAAACATGTTTTATTTCTGTCTGCAAAAACCCAAAATTATTCATATAATTCCCTTTTCCAAAAAAAAAAAAGAACCTGAACATAAAATATCAAAAAACGTGCATTGAACTTTTAGTGTCAAGTGTTGTAAAATATAAAACAGAAAGCATGACTTAAATGCGGAAATAACATTAAAAATTTCACTTAACAACATCGTTAAATATTTCTTTTAGTTTTTTTATTTCTTTTTTAACTTTTATACAACAGCTATAGGATTCGTTTGGGTGTATCGTAAAAGGAATCATTTTCCTTTTTATTTAGAGAGTGAAAGATTTAAAAGCTTCATTATAAAGCAGTAAAATTAATTTGAAAGAAATTATATAAAATATCATGGATATTATTGTTAAAAATTTCATTGGTTTGATAAGTTAAAATGTTTTAATTACCAAAAGATTTTAATATTTATGAGTTCAATTTTAATAGAATTCGAAATTATAGTCGCTCTCATGACTTTACAGAAATTTGGAAAAACTCAATAAAAAATTTCGAATCATGTACAAATTGGCTGAACTAGAAATCGGTTTCCGCGACATTCACTAATTTCAGTAAGATCCTTAATTTAACAACATTTTTAACTTTAAGATCATCTCTAGTTCTGTTCTGTTCTGTTCTATTTCTGTTCTAGTTCTGTTCTAGTTCTGTTCTAGTTCTGTTCTAGTTCTGTTCTAGTTCTGTTCTGTTCTAGTTCTGTTCTAGTTCTGTTCTAGTTCTGTTCTAGTTCTGTTCTAGTTCTGTTCTAGTTCTGTTCTAGTTCTGTTCTAGTTCTGTTCTAGTTCTGTTCTAGTTCTGTTCTAGTTCTGTTCTAGTTCTGTTCTAGTTCTGTTCTAGTTCTGTTCTAGTTCTGTTCTAGTTCTGTTCTAGTTCTGTTCTAGTTCTGTTCTAGTTCTGTTCTAGTTCTGTTCTAGTTCTGTTCTAGTTCTGTTCTAGTTCTGTTCTAGTTCTGTTCTAGTTCTGTTCTAGTTCTGTTCTAGTTCTGTTCTAGTTCTGTTCTAGTTCTGTTCTAGTTCTGTTCTAGTTCTGTTCTAGTTCTGTTCTAGTTCTGTTCTAGTTCTGTTCTAGTTCTGTTCTAGTTCTGTTCTAGTTCTGTTCTAGTTCTGTTCTAGTTCTGTTCTAGTTCTGTTCTAGTTCTGTTCTAGTTCTGTTCTAGTTCTGTTCTAGTTCTGTTCTAGTTCTGTTCTAGTTCTAGTTCTGTTCTAGTTCTGTTCTAGTTCTGTTCTAGTTCTGTTCTTTTTTAGATAGGAATTAGTTAAGAAAATGTTTTTTCATACATTAAATTCTTGACAACATTTTCAAAATTAACTTTTGCAAGCTCTAGGCCAACACAAATAAATTTTCCACAAAAACAAGCCTGTTTTTCTACTTTATTCCTAAAAGTGACAAAGTACTTCCTTTTATATTTAAAGCCTTATATTTCTAATTTTTTTTGGTTTTGCATATTAAAAAATACCTTAAAGGTAACAACATTAAAGTTACAGCAGGCTTTAAGCAAAACATTGCTGCTACCGTGTTGCTACTCTAACAGCCACAAAACAAATAATCAACTAACTGTCATTGCTTAATAGGAATAGCGCCAACATTGTAACTTAAAATGCATTAAAATTTGAATATGAACAATGAAATTGAATTTGCATTTAACCTAAAAACATTTGCTATTTTGAACATTAACTGTAACTTGCCAACATCAGTCATGCTTTTCAGTTGAATGTATGATCGTTTGTTTCGCTGTCTCCCCTTGTAATCTTGTAACTTTTTAGCTAAATACAAATTTTAGAAACCAAAAGACATTAATTAGACATTTTCTAACAAAAAAAGTCTAGAAAATAGCTGTTGTTTGCGTTGAACAATTATTGTATGAAAAATTCAGTTATGGACACCTCCTCCCCTAAGGCCCCCCACCTTATTTTGTGAGTTTTTTGTAAGGAATTCTTTAAGACATTTTTCTCTTTAACAATATGCCGTTAAATTGATTGATGTTTTTTGTTGTTTTTAGATGTGTGTGTTTTTTTTTTTTCATCTTCTGTTACAAGTTGCAATATCTATGAATATTTGCATGATCAGTTGTTTAGCCGGCACGCATTGACGTTTTGTGTGTGTGTGTGTCTGGGTTTAGGCCAACTTTGCTAAATTGTTGGCTGCTGTCTGTTGTTAAAAGAATCTTTCTTTTTTTTTGCCAAGCCATCAACTATTCGAACCAATCGCTTTTTTGTCATTCTTTTATTTAAATTATCTTCTCTCTTTCTCTGCGTACGTACAACAATAACATCGATCAACGTGTCTATTAAATTATGATGAAATGCTGGAACGTTTGTTCTTTTTATACCTCATCTCGGTCGGCCCATGTAATATTTGTTGGTGATATTGTTAAGATATTTTGCTATTCAATTTTTTTGCTGTTTAGTTGTTCAGCTATAATTGTTTGTCGTTTTAGCCTGATTGTTTGTCTTTTAGTTTGTCCGTCCATCTGTCTATTGGTTGGCTGTCGTACGTCATGTTGTTATACTCGCATCATGTTGATGATAATAATGATGAAATTGATCAAGATGAAGGCCAAGTTAAAGGCAATGACGATGATGATCATGTTGAAAATGGAGATGTATCATTGTTTAGTTGTTATTTTTAATAACATTAACCGTTGTTTTTCCTGTATGGCTGTGGTGGTTTTTTGTTTGTTGGTCTTTGGGATATTATGTAAAAAGAGTTTTTCTTTTGGTCTAACCTTTTTGTATTGTTATTAATACCATTTTTTTTCCTTTATTAAATAAAAATTATTACTTAACTACTGTTAATTGGCAGTTAGAGGTTTTTATTGTAAAAATGAAAAGACGTGACTTAAGATTAACATGGAAATTTAATTGTATTTGCAGGTTATTTGATGTAAAAAATAATTTTGATATATTTTAATAAATTAAAACAATTAAAGTAATTTGTTGAAGTTAATAATCAAATTATTTCTGTGGCAAAAATTAAAAAGTACATATGCATCACAAGTTATGCCAAAATCAAGTTTCTTCTGAAAACTTTAAATTGTCTATAGAAAGAATTTTTCGAAATTTTTACAAAAAAAAAAAAATAATTTTTCCTCAATTTTAAAGATAAGAAAATTTTCAATAATTTTGAATTTTTTTTTCAAAAAATTAAATTTTTCTATAGAAATTTTTGGAAATTTTTCTAAAAGATGATTTTTTTTGATTCAGTTCGGCTGCAATTTTTAAACTTTCTACGAGAAGAATTTTTAGAAAATTTTATACAAAAAACTAATTTTTCCAATTTTTTCTAGAAAAAAAAAAAAAGAAAATCTTAAAATAATTTGCCGGAAAATATAATTTTTCTATAAAAAACCAATTTTTTGAAAATTTTTTATAAGAAAAATTTTTGGATTTTTTTTAATCAGTTCTACAAGATTTCCATTTGTATTTCAGAAATTTACATTTGTGTATCATAAATTTGCAATTCTGTTCTAGTTCTGTTGTAATTCTGCTCTAGTTCTGTTCTACTTCTGTTCTAGTTCCGTTCTAGTTCTGTTCTAGTTCTGTTCTAGTTCTGTTCTAGTTCTGTTCTAGTTCTGTTCTAGTTCTGTTCTAGTTCTGTTCTAGTTCTGTTCTAGTTCTGTTCTAGTTCTGTTCTAGTTCTGTTCTAGTTCTGTTCTAGTTCTGTTCTAGTTCTGTTCTAGTTCTGTTCTAGTTCTGTTCTCTAGTTCTGTTCTAGTTCTGTTCTAGTTTCTGTTCTAGTTCTGTTCTAGTTCTGTTCTAGTTCTGTTCTAGTTCTGTTCTAGTTCTGTTCTAGTTCGGTTCTAGTTCTGTTCTAGTTCTGTTCTAGTTCTGTTCTAGTTCTGTTCTAGTTCTGTTCTAGTTCTGTTCTAGTTCTGTTCTAGTTCTGTTCTAGTTCTGTTCTAGTTCTGTTCTATTTCTGTTCTAGTTCTGTTCTAGTTCTGTTCTAGTTCTGTTCTAGTTCTGTTCTAGTTCTGTTCTAGTTCTGTTCTAATTCTGTCTAGTTCTGTTCTAGTTCGTTCTATTCTCTTTAGTTCTGATCTAGTTTTGTTCTAGTTCTGTTCTAGTTCTGTTCCATTTATGTTCTCGTTCTCTTTTCTAGTGATATTTTCTTTATCGAATAATTTCTCGTTATTCTGTTTTTATATATTTTTTCAAAGTCACATCCTAGTACTAATGGATTGTTAATACTAATAGAATTACGCATTACTCATGTATATCTAAGTAATAAAATCGGTATAAACAATGTTGTGTGGAAATTCCTCAATATTAACATAGTCTTTTTTTTTAATATTCATATCCTATAAGTTTTTTCTTGATTTAATTTTTCTTGTTTTGTATGCTTACATATTTTCTAGTGTATTTCATAAATTTGTTACTCATTAACTCAATTGCACTTATGAATATAAAACTAATAATATTGCTTGGTTTGCATGTTAACATTTTGTTTTGAAAACTATTGCCATTTCTAGGTTTTCGTTAGATGTTTTTCATTTTTTACCTTTCTTCCTGTACTCGTCTTTTAGTATTCTTACAATATGTTTCTATGAGTTTTTTTCTCTAAAGATGACTTAAAACTTTCTCAAACAGTATTACTAATGTTAAAAATCCAATGCATGTAAATAAATGTTCATATGTTAGAGTTGTAAAAATAGTATGATGTATACATACATCTTCTTGTTAAGACTTTATGTTGCATGTATCAGAGGCAAGAAACGGCTTTTCAATATATACATAATTTTCTGTATGCTTTTCAAAATGTTTTCTTTTTTAGTTTTGTGTTCTTTCATACCGTTAGTAAGGTCATATAGATATTGAAAACATATATTGGAAAAATAGAAAATTCTACATAGAAAAACTGAAATGAAAATAAATATTAAAGTCAGTCTGTTACTCAGTCAATCAGTCAATATGGTTTACGGTTTTCTTCTCTTCTTAACTATATTTCTTTTATTATTCTTCGTTCTACAGCTCATACATATTTTTCTAAAATTAACTATCTAATAATCTTAACTTGACTTGACTTCTAAAGACATCTCTAGCATTCATTGCTTCGTTTTTTTTTCATTTCCTTTTACATTTGCCAACTAAACTCCCTGTATAATGAACCGGTAGTGGAGCTGGCTTTTTTTTCGGCCCTCAATCTATCAATACAGAATAAATGAATGATGGATGAGTGTTTAAATTTAAATGTAAAATTTGCAGAAAAAAAATCTGGCAAAACTTAAGATTTTTCTATATTTTACTAATGAGTTTTAACAACTTTTTATACTTTTTCTCTTTATGGATTTTTTTCCAAAGAAAGATTATTACTATCAATTGAAAATTTGTAGTGTTTAGAATATTTTGTACAAAAACAGTATAAGAAGGGGCGTTTGCATACACTTAAACATAAAAAAAATTGTAGAAAAACTGGCTTTAATTAATGTTAGAATTTCACTTTAAAGTTGTTAGCATTATGTTAGCTGACCGGTTGTAGTTTATTTATAGATCGATAATTGATTAACAAATGTTAAGATTTTATCTATTGGTTATTTGTTATTTTAGCACAACTAACAGCAATAGCAGCAGCACTAACAGGCAAAAGGGAAAAACTAATAAATGTAAATTTAGAAGGCAGGTGCTTTTTTGCCAAGAAAATGATTAATGTGATTTTAATTTGTGGACTTAAGTAAGGAAAAATCAATAGATCAATATCGTATTTTAGTGTATTTCTTAATGCAAATGTTAACTGCAGGAAATGTGTTTTTTTTAATCAATTACAAGACTATCTTTCATTTTTGTTTGTTATATAAATCTTGGTATTATATGTTTTTAGTGGAGTTTATCTTTAGTTTGTAAATCTTTTAAAATGGAAATTTTTTTGATTATAGCGGTACTATTAAAATTTTAAATATATTATAATGGATAAAGTCCCAAGCAAGCGAGTTATTCTAAACCTAAACTTTTATAAGAAATAAGAGTTTTACAATAAATATTAATATTTTGCTTTGTCTTTCGACGAATTTTTGTTAAAATGGACTTAACGTCTTTAAAATCTAAATTTTATTTAAATTTTTTAATTTGAATATATCTTGAAGAAGCTAGAATACATAACAATACAGAGGTTAAAACTGTATTTTAAAGTCGATAGAACCGATATAGTCGCGTCGTTATAACTTCTCAAATTTGTTAAACAAAAGGCTGCTTTCAAACTCTAGGATTGGATATCCCAAAAAGCTGATAACACCAGATTTAGATCCAGCCAAGCTTAATCCAATTTTATGGACGTTTAGGTTAGGTTTTCATTGAAAATGTCTGTTGATACAACAAACTAAATCTTATATAGTGATCAATGAAGGTAAACAGAAAAAAAGAACTTCCAAAGAAGCGAAAAAAAAAGTAGAATTTACTCTATGGAAGTACTGAAAAAACACAAGCTTGTCATAGGAGGGATGTCCTTTTTATTTGATTCCAAATTCACTACTTCTGAAGTCATTCTTAAAAAGTAATTTTAATGTGCTTTTTTGGAAGTTACTCGGAAGTGAAATTATAGTATTCTAGAATACGACTAATTTGACTTAAATAATAAGTATTAATATTAATTAGGGTAATAGACACATTTAATACAAAAGCCCAAATATAACATTTCAACATTGAAAAAAAAAAAACAGAATTATTTTCGCTTCTTCGGAAGTCTTTAAACATCACTTCCTAAGAAGGTAAAAAATTTCAATTACTGCTACTTCTGAAGTGGTGATAAATGTTATTCTTTTGGAAGAACTTCGTTTTATTTTTGCTGGGTATTATCGTCCAATGTTCTGAAACATAGTTTTCTGAACTTAATTCAAAAGAATTTTCCAATCAGTGTTCGTGAGAGATGTTATATCCAAAACAATATCACTCCCAAGATATTTGGATCTAATTTCGACTATAGCATGACAATGACTAAGATAGTGCTCTAGAGTTTCACTATCCTCTCTACATGCTCTATGTACATTCGTTTGAATTCCCACGTCCAATTTTGTATAGTTGTGTCCACTCAAAATAGGTTCCAACATATTAACCTGAGACTTACTCATTTTTAGGAGCCTTCTGTACCTGCCCTCGTTAAGCAAAGCTTATCTCGTTAGCAAGTGAAATGCCGACTAAGACCTTATTAAACTACTTCTATGTAATCCAGACGATATATAGTAGTCATTGAAAAGTATGTAGTTAGGTAAGTAATTACAATTGAAAGCCATTATCTAGTTTTTGCTGGGAAGTTATAAAAGTAATAAGGTAATTAATTAACTAAATGATATTAAAGTAATGTCTTTTTTAAGTCATTACCATTAAGTATGCGTGTTAAGTTGTGACCGGGGGGGGGTCAAACATATTACTTCAATTATTATTTTAAAAGTAATTTAAAGTGATTACTAAGTAATGCAAGTTATTGTTAAGTAATTTACTAATACGTGGGTAAAGAATTTAAAAATTACATTTTCCTACTACAACAATTTAGGAATATTTTCACAAATGAAGATGTTTTTCTTTTCATACTGCTCAATGTATTATTTAAAGGAATTTTAATTAGCCATAATGAAGGAAATTTTTTTTTTTAATAAACATTGTAATAGAAAAATAACAACAACAGCAACATGTACTATAAAAAGAATATTTAACAACACTTTAACTGAAAGACGTGGAAAAAAAGCACAAAAAAAAACAAGCAAAAACGTAACAATATTAAATGCAAAAACTTACATCAATAAGGAAGCTCTTAAGCGTATAAACTTATTTCTTACTTTAGTTTTTGTTTTTAGTGCTGCTTTTGTCCATATAATGTTGCCGTGAGAGATGATAAGAAACCCAGTCATCAACTATTTTACCAGGCCCACATACACACATCTACCTTAATATACACTTTACTTTGAAAGCTACTTGCTACACATAGTGTGTTGCAGCAGGCAATACACAGCACTTGGCATTGACTCACTCGCTGTTAGTTGCTGTTGCTGATGATGATGTGCCTGACTGGTTAATACATACTTTTACTAATTACATAAAATTTACTGAGTGCAAGGTATAGTTGCAGCAACAAATACAAAAAAAAAACTAAATTACAAAACAAAAAAGAAACAGCAACAACTAATGTAGGCGCTGTGGCAAATGAGCCACAAAATGTGTTTGTTAAAACACCCGAACAAAAACTAAACTACATACTCATTGTACAAGATGCTCCAGCTATTGTAGAAAAAAAACTAGAGCAGCAACAGCAATAGCAACAATAACAAAACGCAAAGAAAAACCTAATAACAACCTAAGCAAAATGCAAAAAAAAAAAAAAACAAAGAACACACTCTGCAAGTGTGTGTTGCAAACAATTGTTGCATTCTTGCATAATATCACACGTTCTATGCTAAAAGAAAATTAATGGCAACACAGCCAGCCAGCCAGCCACTCAGCCAGCAACACTAGTTGCATAAACAGTATGCAAGCAAATAGTCCATAGATTGTACGAGTACATTAGCTTCAAAACATTTTAATTTAAAAGATAACTTTAACATATTCCAGCACTTGGAAGGGCTTTTTTATGCCAATAAAAAAAGTTGCTGGTACGTTCGTTCATACAAAGGCCAGTTGTGTTGTGTTTGGTGGTGGGCCGCCAGAGATATGTATGTTGTTGCTTAGGTTTTGTTAGATATCTAAGTAAGCATTAAAATTCAAACTTCTTCAGATAAACCCCAACAACTCCCCTTTCTCTAAAACAATCTCAAGTGATAGGGTTTTTTTTTTTTTTTTTTTGTGTGCAGCCGCCACACATTAGTTACAGTAGCTGTGGTAAATGTTTGTTACAACGTTTACAATCATGTTACAAGTTTTCAAACGTTTGAAAGAAGAAAAACGAAATTTTTTCGATCTTGATTTTATTTTGTTTGTATGTGTGATGCAAAAAAAGCTTTTGCTAATGTTGTATTGAATTGGCTAAAATGAAAATCATCTAATTAGAATTTTATTTTTTTCTTATGTGGAAATGTTTAGCTGGAATTGAGAAAAAAGTGAAAAAATTAAGCGTATCGAAAGGGTAAAGAATTACACCATTTCTGATCCATATGATCTTAACAATATAATATAGTGATTCGCATATATAGAAAAGTTCTAGAAATGCTTTTTTTGTTTTATTATAAGAAAAATCTTTTTAAAATAATTTTTAAAAGAAAAAGCTTTTTATAAAAAAAAATCCTTATGAATAAAACTTTCGCTTTAGAATGCGTTCATGAAGAAAATCATTTGATAAAGGAAGCTTTTTTTTAATTGAAAAAACTTTTTCATCTACAACTTTTGTCTATATCAAACCTATTTCCTTTTAAAAGGTTTCAATTGGATTTGTTATTTAACATGCTCGTGATTTTAACCGTTAGATACATTTGTCATAAAAAAGCTTTTTCAAAAAAAGCTTTTTATGGCAAATTGACAATATAATATAGCGACGAGCATAGTAAAAATAGGGGAATTTGTAGCTTACTGAGAAAAGCTTTTTTTTTATAGTTCATAAGCAAAAAAGATTTAGTTTTGAAAAAGCTCTCAAAGCAGTTTTTTGTAAAGAATTGTAAATTTTCTTTAAAATAATTATTAAAAGATAAAATTTGTTTCATTAATAGAATTTTATAAAAAAGCTTCTTTACGAAAAAAGCTTGCACTAGAAAATGCTTTCATAAGGAAAAGTATTTAATAAAGAAAGCTTTTTTATGGTGTTTATGAATCAAATTTATTAAAAAGTTTTTTTTTTTTTTTGATTTTTCAACAACAGCTTTTGCCTTTAAAATGTATTTGTATGAAACATATTTTCTTTTAAAAGCTTTCACTTGCAATATTTTATTTAACATGCTCGTAATTTAGTAAAAAGCTTTTTATGACAAATTTCACAAAAGTTATATTTTTCTTTGACAAAAAAGTTTTTTCATAAGAACCTTTTTTCGATAAAAACGCTTTCCATCAACAAAAAAGCTTTTAATATAAAAGCTTTTATGCAAAAAGATTTTTATATTTTTTTGGAAATTTCAACATGCTCGTAATTTAGTTTGTTAGATACATTTGTCATAAAAAGCTTTTTATGACCAATTTTACAAAAGTTATGTATATTTTTCTTTGACAAAATAGCTTTTTTCATAAGAAGCTTTTTTCGTTAAAAACTTTTTCCAGAAACAAAAAAGCTTTTAATACAAAAAGCTTTTATGCAAAAAGATTTTTATATATTTTTTTTGGAAATTTATTTAAACAAAACTACTTTTTGTAAAAAAGCTTTTCATGAAAAGCAATTTTATAAAAAAGCCTTTAACAAGAAATAATTTTGAAAGTTTTTATACAAAAAGCTTTTCATGAAAAACATTTTTAAAGCTTTTAAAATAAGTGGTTTTTATGACAAAGACTTTTAATACAAAAGCTTATACATATGTTTATTCATGTAAAAATATTTTTGAAAAAAAGAAATATTTTAATAAGAAAAAAGCTAAATTAAAGTAAACATTGCCCACGTTCCCATTGTGCACTCACACATATACATATAAATGCAGATATTACATTAATTAAACATTTCTTCAGTTATAGACCCAATTTTGTCACAAACTTATTAACGATTCTTAAGAGATTTCACTTTCAACGTAAATGGTGCATTTAACTCATTAGTTTCAATGGTGCTTTTCTAATTACATTTATGTAACATGATGTGACTTTTTTACTTAAAATTCTCTCTGAATTGCAACCATTAAAAACTAGAAGTTGTTTGTTTATTTTCTTCAACTAAGAAAAAATCCCTAGACTTCTAACTAACTGGAGTGAAGAACACAAATATGCTTCTATGTGCCTTAAATGTAATGAACCAATTGTTAGTTAATGTTGCAAAAGCTTTAAAAAACACTTTTTATTAGAGCACAAACCAAAAACTAAATAAAAATGAAAAATTTTTTTGGAAAACAATTCTTTCCTTTTTTTGTTAAGAAGCCTCTATCTGCCTGTAGTGAGGCCAGAAAATTGAAATTATTTAACAGCTTTTGGTCATTTCTATTAAATTAGCGAATAATACAAATGGAAAACGTTTTCTCTCTTTTTTTTTTAACCTGATATGGTTAAAGACAAAACCAAAAGGGATTTCCTTAAACAATCTAATGAATTCATAAAAAAAAACTAAAGCAACATTAGAAAAACGTGATGACCATGAAATTAAATGAATAAAAGAAAAATCTAAAGCGGTTTCTTTGCTTAAAATTTTTTTTTTTCTTTGTTAAAATTGCCAAAAAAAATATATATATCAATAGTAGCTTTTATTTTGTGGCTAAAAAAAATTTTAATGATGGTATTTAGCAACAGTTAGTTAAAGGTAATTTATCCTAAATATTACTTAATGATATCGAAATAAACTATTTCTTTTTTTTCTAATTCCATTAAGAATAGAAAGTATTATGATTAAGATGGCAATTTACAAAAAAGGCAAAGTTATTTCAAATATTATGGCAAGTTATTAAAATAGCAAACATTTTTGTTAATCAGGAAGTTTCTTAATATTTTTCTTTTATTTTTGGTATTAAAATGGTCAACATACTTATAAATGCTATACATTTGTTGACATTTCAAACTATTAGTCAAATCACTGGGAATCAGAGCTGCATTTTTCATAGAAATTATAAAATTTCTAATTGAATAAGGTGCTTTCAGAAATTTAAATCTACATCTGTGCTTTTTAAATGTTTAAAGCTTTGTGTTCCATATAGCGTTTCTAATTAAAAAATTGTTCTCAACTAAACGAATAAACTTGTATAGATGAAGTTTTTATGAAAAAGCTTTTTATAAACATATTTTATGCAAAAAGCTGTTTATGAAAAAGCTTCTTAAAAAAAGCTTTTCATGGAAAATAGTATAAAAAATACTTTTTTAAGGAAATAATTTAGTAAAACGCTTTTTAGAAAACAGCTTTATCGAAGGAAAAAGCTTTCTATGCTAAAGTTTTTATAAAAAAGCTCTTAGTATGAATTATTTTAATTTTAAAACCTTTTAAGCTGTTTTTTTAAGAGCTTTTAGAGACAATATCATACATATATGTATAAATGTATAAATTATTTTTCGAAAAAGCCGTTTTAGAATAAACTTTTTATTTGAAAAAAACATGAAAAGATTTAAAGCTTTTTAAGGAATAATTTTTCATGAAACATGTATTTCATAAAAGTAATAAAAAGATATGTTTTAAAAAGCTTTTAGTATAAATGGTTTTTATGGCAAAAGTTATTAGTGCAAAAGCTTTTTAGAAGGAGAACTTATATGTTTGTACATTTATGTACAATCTTCATATAAAAATTCTTTTTGGAAAGCAACTTTTAAAGAAAAGCTTTTAAGGAAAAGCTTTTTATAAAAAGTTTATAAAAAAGCTTTTTATATAACATATTGTTTTTTGGAAAAAAGCTTTTTATATAACATATTATTTTTCGAAAATAGCTTTTTATGAAAAAAGAAGAATTTTAAAGAAAAAGTTTTTAACAAGAAGTATTTTTGAAGAAAGCTTTTATACAAAAAGTTTCTCTTTTTATACTGTTTTTGTAAAGAAAGCTTTTAAGAATAAGCTTTTTGAGAAGAGAGTTTAAAGGGAAAAAGCTTCTTATAGAAAGAATTGTATAAAAAAAGTTTTTAACAAGAAGTATTTTTGAAGAAAGTTTTCGCACAAAAAGCCTTTTATGAAAAACGTTTTATATTATTACAAATAGTTTTTATAAAGAAAGCTTTTATTATTAAAACCTTGTGAGAAAAGATCTTATATGTATATCAAAAAAAAAAGCTTTTAATATTAATGGTTTTTATAAATAAAGCTCTTGATATAAAAGCTTTTTAAGAAGAGGCTTAATATGTACAAATATTAATGTAAAACATATTTTCGGAAGAAAAAGCTTTAAAAGGAAAAGCTTTGTCATCATTATAAAGTCGTTTTATGTATTAATATTATTTTGAATAAATGAAACTTTATTAAATGTAAAATTTCTATTTAATTCTGTTCCTACCATTTACATCCACCAAAGACTATTCCTATTGTTGTTGTCATAACAATAAAATTACAAATACAAACAAAAATATGATCAGCAAAAGGAATTTTTAAATAAAAAAAGAAAAAAGTGCCGCTACTATTAGAGTAATTTCTAAACCATTTAGAAAACAATACATCAAGTGCAATGGCCTTTTGGTAACCGTACTTCAGCAACAATAATAACAACAACAACATTATTGAACTTTTAAGTTTTTATGGCCCATCAAAAGTAGTCGCCGTATTTATTGTTATTTGTAGTGATGTTGCTGTTGTTTTTATTATTCTTGTTCAGTCCCAGTCGGACTGACTGACTGCCAATAACTGAAGAGGAGTATAAACATAAATCAATCAATTACAATTTTCTTTCAAAAAGCTATAATCTAAACAACAACGGCAGCAGCAGAAACAGCAGCAGTGTTAACAGTGGCATGTTGCAATATATGCGTAACAGTAGAATAATAATAACAAGTGAGCTGAGTGGCAGACAGACAGACATCAACAGCAAACAAAATTATTATACCTGAAAACTTTTAACCGGTGTTTTTTTTTTATTAATAAATAAGAATAACAACTAAAAAAGAAACAAGGACTTTATTGCTAGATGTTGTTGCATACAACGCCTGTTAGTTAGATATATAGATAAACTGGTTTCATAATAAAAAGGTGCCCGTTCTCATTGAATTTAGATAAAATACAATCACATTTTACCACGCAATAAATTGCCACATGTATTAATAATAGAAACAATATATATTTTTTTTCAAAACTGTGGTTTATTCTGGGTGCTAGTTTCTAAAGATTTCAGAAGTGTTGTTGGTTACAAGTATTTTTATGATTGCTGTGGTTTACTATTTGCTGCCACAAAACTGTTAGAGGCCTTAATACAATATACGGACTGATTACTTTAATTGTGCGAAAACAAAACGAGCTGGAACTTATGACACTCTTGACATAAAACAAAAGACTTAAGACACATGCATCAATACTTGACTGCTGGGTGTTTAGTTTTTTTTCTAACATATTTTACAATAAATTTTCTAGAAATTCATAGAAATGTTAGAATATAGCTTAGGGTCTTGATAAAATGTCTTAATCAAAATGATCTTGCTAGAAAAGTGGTTGTGTTTGAGGTTGTGGATGGTTCGATATTGGTTTAGCTTATCTTAACATTAACATCATTTTCACTCTTGTCAATTTTTGTTGCTTTCATTTGAGTTTATGTTAATTTTATTTTAGTTTATAGCTTAAAGTCTCCAATATAATATTTTATTTTATGAGAAGAGAAAAGAAAAATAAAGATTCTTCCTGCCAAACTGTGTCTAAAATAAAGATGACAAAAATTTATGGCATTATTGCCATTGAGTAGAGAGGTGTCATGCTTTAAACACAAAAACACGATTTTTCTAAGAATTTTCTATGGCTCTTGCTTTCAAAAGGTTTTTCTATTATTTTTCTTCACTTTTTTTGCTAGAATTAAAAAAAAACCTTGTCTTCTATTTTATCTCAATTTAAAGTTAAATCTGTTTAGCACTTTTTCTTTTTTTCAATTTTCTTTTAAAACTTGCACTTTTTTTTAGTTTAAGTCTATTATTTTGATTTCCTAGCTAAATGATCTAAATATTTTTCACTTTTTATTTTAAATTTAGTTGTTTTCTTTTTCACGTTCATTTAAATTGTGCATTGTGGTTATTTAACTTACCGACATGTAAATTCCGTTTCTCCTAAACACAAGTCGAAACAATCACGTCTTGATTCCACTGACACTGAACTTTTAGCATGTCCATTAAGTTTATAGTTTTGCACACGATCAACACACCAAGCACGTGCACATGGTCGTACTCCCAAACATAATTTTTGAGCATAAATTGTAAACACCGGGAATTGTGATTTGGTTAAGGCACCTGGAAAGTCAGAAAAATAAGGGAAAAAAAATGAATAATAAGAAAATATTAAAAGAATTACATAAATTTGTTAAGTATTGAAATAAATACTATCAGTATATACACTGCAAGAAAAAACTTAAGCATAAAAAAACTTAAAAACTTTTTGTCTAGTCTATAGTCTAGTCTATAGTCTAGTCTATAGTCTAGTCTATAGTCTAGTCTATAGTCTAGTCTATAGTCTATTCTATAGTCTAGTCTATAGTCTAGTCTATAGTCTAGTCTATAGTCTAGTCTATAGTCTAGTCTATAGTCTAGTCTATAGTCTAGTCTATAGTCTAGTCTATAGTCTAGTCTATAGTCTAGTCTATAGTCTAGTCTATAGTCTAGTCTATAGTCTAGTCTATAGTCTAGTCTATAGTCTAGTCTATAGTCTAGTCTATAGTCTAGTCTATAGTCTAGTCTATAGTCTAGTCTATAGTCTAGTCTATAGTCTAGTCTATAGTCTAGTCTATAGTCTAGTCTATAGTCTAGTCTATAGTCTAGTCTATAGTCTAGTCTATAGTCTAGTCTATAGTCTAGTCTATAGTCTAGTCTATAGTCTAGTCTATAGTCTAGTCTATAGTCTAGTCTATAGTCTAGTCTATAGTCTAGTCTATAGTCTAGTCTATAGTCTAGTCTATAGTCTAGTCTATAGTCTAGTCTATAGTCTAGTCTATAGTCTAGTCTATAGTCTAGTCTATAGTCTAGTCTATAGTCTAGTCTATAGTCTAGTCTATAGTCTAGTCTATAGTCTAGTCTATAGTCTAGTCTATAGTCTAGTCTATAGTCTAGTCTATAGTCTAGTCTATAGTCTAGTCTATAGTCTAGTCTATAGTCTAGTCTATAGTCTAGTCTATAGTCTAGTCTATAGTCTAGTCTATAGTCTAGTCTATAGTCTAGTCTATAGTCTAGTCTATAGTCTAGTCTATAGTCTAGTCTATAGTCTAGTCTATAGTCTAGTCTATAGTCTAGTCTATAGTCTAGTCTATAGTCTAGTCTATAGTATAGTCTATAGTCTATCTATAGTCTAGTCTATATTCTAGTCTATAGTCTAGTCTATAGTCTAGTCTATAGTCTTGTCTATAGTTTATTCTATAGTCGAGTCTATAGTTTATTTTAGAGTCTAGTCTATAGTCTCATTATTTTCCATACTTCAATTACAAGTAAATAGATTTAATGCCTTTTATAAAATGTTAATCTATTTTAATCTTTCCTGTACAGAAAACAACTTGTTAAAATCTACAAATCATTCCCATTATCATCATCATCAATTCACTTGCCAACTGATAATTATAACAAACAAAAACACTTGACACTAGGCGTTGGCAAATGAAAAATACCAGCTAATTTAGCAATTATCCATAAAAAGTCAGCAGCTTGTTAAAAGCTTAACTATGTATGAGAATAAATTTCAATTAGATTCAATTATGCCTTTAAACCTCTGAAAACACTCTTGGCAAACTACCAAAAGATTTATGGACTTCTTTTATGCCAAATCATGCAAAACATATAATTTGCAGACGCACTAAAACTTTATTTTTAAACACACACACACACACACAAAGAACCAACCTTTGAAAAACTAAAAATTAGATGAAATCTGATCATTATCATTACTAAGAAGATTAAAAATCAACGATAAAAAGATGTTGTTTAAAGTTATGATCATTTCACAATCATGTTATAATTGTAATATAAAATAACCAAAAAAGAATTACATTTATTTTTAGTTATAGTTTTACTAAAAATAACTAATAGTTGGTACAACTAGTAGTATGAAGTTTTTGTTGTTGTTTATTACTTACCTGGCAATTGATCAGCATTGGCTGAGAATAATACACATAGACCAGTTTCATAATTAACCGCCTGACATGTTTCATTACCCTGGCATGCTTCCAAACAATCTGTTAACATTAGTGTGCCAGGCAATGAATCCAATAGTTTACCAGGAGCCGAGAATACATAACTGCAATTAGAGAAATATGTAAAAAAAAGAAGAGAAATTAGAAATAAAATTACTTTTAGAAAACCGGTAAATAATTTGTAGGAGCATTAAGATAAATGCAAATGCAAATAAAAATATTAGTTTTTCTTTTTTCCTTTATTATAAAAATGATTAATGTTAGCTGTGGCATAGGAATTGTGAAAATTTTAATGGAGTTTGTTTTCAGAGTTTATTTTTAATATGGAAATAAAATTTTTTAAAAATTAATAATGAATATTTTAAGCATATTATATTATCTTTATAATTTATGATCGTAGTTAATTGGTTTATTTCAAATATACGTTCTTTTTAAAAAAAAAAATAGTTTAAATTCTCTTGGTCTTCTTCTTTAAAGTAATAATGGGAATACAATTCTAAAATTATTCGAATTTTTTTGTTCAAAATATTCGAAAAACGATTTAATATCAAAAATTTCTTTCGATATAATTGTTACGTAAAAACTTCTTTAGTTTTGGTAGCAGAATTCTTCCCAAAACTTTCGTAAAACTATTTTTTGTGAAAATTAATATAATTTTTCAACTCTATGTATGTTATTTTTGAAAAGCTTTGAAATCGAAAAGAATTTTTGTAAAAGCTTTTTACAAAAAGCTGTCTTCGAAGTAAAATCTATGTATTTTAAATAATTTTTTTTAAACTAATATATCTAAACTACCAGTATTTCTCAAAAAAACTTTGTTTAAAGAAAAAAAGCTTTCACAATAAGCTTATCTAAAAGCTTTTTAATAAAATTATTTTTCGCAAATCAATTTTTCTAACATAATTTTACTAAATGAGCTTTTTCAAAAAAAAAAAAAAAAAAATTACACGCGTTTCAAAAAACTACATGCTTTACAAGTAAAAGTTAGACTTCGTAAAGCTTTTAATTAGAACGGTGGTTTCAAAAGAGTTTGTTACACAGAAAAGTATCTTTTAGAGAAAATTATTTACAACATAAAATACATTTAATCTATCTGGATATTTACAATAATAAACTATGTTTTACAAAAAGCTTCCACAAAATGTTTTTCTAAAGCACAAAACTAGTGTTTTAATAGGAACTTTTTGTACTTTAAAATCGTTTGCATATTTCTAGAAAAAGCTTATTTAAGAAACTTGAACTTTGTCACTAAAAAATGCCTTCATAATGTTAATGCTTCTTTAGCGTTTTGGTTTTAAAGAAACTTTTACAAAATGCTTTTTCAACCTTTCGATATATCGTTAAAAATAAATCTATTTTACAAAAAAAACTTTTTAATTTCAATAAGAAGCTTCTTTAAAAAAAACATGAACTTGCTAAAGATTTTTGTTTAAAAAGCTTTTAGAAAAAAGCTTTATAAAGAGAGTTTGCAATAAAACTTTTTTATGAAATCTTTTTTACAAAAAAAAAAACTTTTTTATTTCAATAACAAGCTTCTTTAAAAAAATACCATCAACATTCTAAAGTTTTTTGTTTAAAAAGCTTTATGAAGAAAATTG
The DNA here is from genome assembly GCF_015586225.1 of Lucilia sericata. Lineage (NCBI taxonomy): Eukaryota > Metazoa > Arthropoda > Insecta > Diptera > Calliphoridae > Lucilia > Lucilia sericata. The sequence goes on along the minus strand of NW_023994649.1, from coordinate 1,774 downwards.
TAATCAAACTTTATTTTTACCACAAATATCTTTTAAACGAAAAATTTGTCATAAACTAGCTTTTAAAACAATATAGGTAGCATATTTCTAGAAAAAGCTCTTTTCAGAACCTTATTGAACAAACTTATTTTGAGAAATCTTTGGAAATGTTGGAAATTGTGTTATATTATTTTTTTGCATAAAATGCATTAGAAAATCATTATGGAGAGAATTGCAATAAAAGTTTTTTATGTGAGCTTTTTCTACAAAAAGCTTATTTCAGAACCTTGACTATTGAACAACCTTCTTTAGATACAATATCGTTGAAAAGATTGGAAATCGTGTTATATTATTATTAAAATTCTTTTAAAAAGCTTTATGTGTCAAAAACTTAAAGGGAAGAAAATCTCTATAAAACTTTATTTTACAAAAAGTATTTTTTAAGTAAATACTTTTTTCATTCTTTTCTTCTGTGAGCTTTTTTGTATGCATGTGCATAACCCAAAAGCTTTCTAAAACATTGTCTTGATGAAAAGCTCTTTTAAGCCAAACATTTTGTATAGTAAACTACTATAGACTTAGTAAAACGTTTGATGATTGCAAAAGACTTTTCAGAAAAAAAACTTTTGCACAAAAGTTGCATATTTAAGCTTAATTTTACTATAATATCTTTATATTATAAAAGCTTATATCATATGAATCATTAAATTTTATAAACTGTATGTATGTAAGCTTTTTTTTTACTGATAACCTACTTAACTAGATAATGTATTGTAGTTTTTTATATTACCAAATCGTTAACACCTACTGATTTCTTATCCAACCTATTAAAATTATCTTATAAAGATTTTATATATAAAATTTTATAAATTAGTAATCTCATATAATAACAGTTTTCTCTATTAAAAAAATTATTCTTTATTTTCCCAATATATTATTTAATACTTGTTTTATTAGCACCTTAAGACATATTCTTTCTCATCTTTAATTTTCTAATTTTCGTTTAAATCAAGCTGCAAAAACGTTACAGTTACAACTTATTTGAACTGGTATTGAGCGCCTTAAACTCTAAATAATCAAAGCTTTATGTTATGTTATACAATACTACTTAGAATAGAATAGAATTTTTAAATTTTCCAGATTTTTTTTTTTATTTTATTTAATGTCCTACAATTTTCAATAAGACCACCATCAAATGAAGCTGATTTATAAAGAAAACTAGTATTACCTAAAAAACTGGTTCGAAATAACAAAAACAAATAATAAACAAGTAAGAAAGTATAGTCGGGCGTGGCCGACCATATGATACCCTACACCAGTTATGAATATTAAATGTGATTTATTTTTCATAATATCTCATTTATCTTCAATATTCCCTTGTTCCGATACATTTAAGCAATTTATGGATGAAAAACTAATTTTCTGAAAGAGGCTTTATATGGGGGCTAGGGGCAAATATGGACCAAGCCCGATAAAATTTTGTGAATATATTTATATTTACATAATATTTTATTGTGCTGAATTTCATCGCGATATTTGTGTTTATAAGTTAATTTGGGACATTCAAGTAATTTTCTGAAGGGGACTTTGTACGGGAGCTAGGGTCAAATGGGGCCCGATCTTCATGAAATTTGGCAGGGTTATCAAGACTTCTATAAAACTTAGTTGTGCCGTATTTTATCGATATATCTGTATATTTAACATAATTATGAGCTCAGAAGCCCTTTTCGGGCGGTTCTGTTCTATGGGGGCTAGGTGAAATAATGGACCGATTTTAACCATTTTCAATAGGCTT